>NW_023996520.1:0-40209 GCF_015586225.1 Lucilia sericata | reverse complement strand
CATATGGCAACTATAATGCAAAAAAGATATATAAACGACTGTTATAACATGAAAACTATAAAAGTTATTTGCAACCATATCGGAGCCTTGAATTACCGCATTTTTAAACCTGTACCAATAAATATACCGATCTATCCAACTTTTGTAAAAATTCATTATGCCACAAATATACACCAAAAAAAGTGCAACTGTAATGCTTTAAAATGATGCATAAACTATTGCCCTAGCATGAAAACTGTCAAAGTTATTTGAACCATATCGGAACCTCAAATTACCGCGTTTTTAAACATAGAACAATAATTCTACCGACCCATCAAATTGACCATTTTTTAGACGAACACATTATGCCACAAATGATATACCAAATTAAAGTGCAATCATAATGCTTTAAAATGATGCATAAATGACTGTCATAGCATGAAAACTGTCAAAGTTATTCACAACCATATCGGAACCTCAAATTACCGCCTTTTAAACCTGGGAATAATTCTACGATCTATCCAATTGGCCATTTTCTAAAAATACATTATGCAATAAATTATATACCAAAACAAATGGCAATTTTAATGCTTTAAAATGGTGCATAAACGACTGTCCTAGCACGAAAACTGCCAAGTTAATTGCAACCATATCGGAACCTCAGATAACTGCGTTTATTAAACATAGAACAATAATTCTACCGATCTATCAAATTGACCAATTTGTAAAATACACATTATGCTACAAATGATATACCATATTAAAGTGCAATCATAATGCTTTAAAATGATGCATAAATGACTGTCATAGCAGTGAAAACTGTCAATGTTATTTGCAGCCATATCGGAACCTCAAATTACCGCCTTTTTAAAGCTGTGAAAATAATTCTACCGATCTATCCAATTGGCAATTTTCTAAAAATATATTATGCAATAAATTATATACCAAAACAAATGGCAACTATAATGCAATAAAAAGATATATAAACGACTGTTATAACATGAAAACTATAAAAGTTATTTGCAACCATATCGGAGCCTTAAATTACCGCATTTTTGAACCTGTACCAATAAATATACCGATCTATCCAATTTTTGTAAAAATTCATTATGCCACAAATTATACACCAAAATAAAGTGCAACTGTAATGCTTTAAAATGATGCATAAACTATTGCCCTAGCATGAAAACTGTCAAAGTTATTTGCAACCATATCGGAACCTCAAATTACCGCGTTTTTAAACATAGAACAATAATTCTACCGATCCATTCAAATTGACCATTTTTTAGACGAACACATTGTGCCACAAATGATATACCAAATTAAAGTGCAATCATAATGCTTTAAAAATGATGCATAAATGACTGTCATAGCATGAAAACTGTCAAAGTTATTCACAACCATATCGGAACCTCAAATTACCGCCTTTTTAAACCTGGGAAAATAATTCTACCGATCTATCCAATTGGCCATTTTCTAAAAATACATTATGCAATAAATTATATACCAAAACAAATGGCAACTAAAATGCAATAAAAGATGTATAAACGACTGTTATAACATGAAAACTATAAAAGTTATTTGCAACCATATCGGGGCCTTAAATTACCGCATTTTTAAACCTGTACCAATAAATATACCGATCTATCCAATTTTTGTAAAAATTCATTATGCCACAAATTATACACAAAAACAAAGTGCAACTGTAATGCTTTAAAATGATGCATAAACTATTGCCCTAGCATGAAAACTGTCAAAGTTATTTGCAACCATATCGGAACCTCAAATTACCGCGTTTTTAAACATAGAACAATAATTCTACCGATCCATCAAATTGACCATTTTTTAGACGAACCCATTATGCCACAAATGATATACCAAATTAAAGTGCAATCATAATGCTCTAAACTGATATATAATGACTGTCATAGCATGAAAACTGTCAAAGTTATTTGCAACCATATCGGAACCTCAAATCACCGCGTTTTTAAACATAGAACAATAATTCTACCGATCCTTCAAATTGACCATTTTTTAGACGAACACATTGTGCCACAAATGATATACCAAATTAAAGTGCAATCATAATGCTTTAAAATGGTGCATAAATGACTGTCATAGCATGAAAACTGTCAAAGTTATTCACAACCATATCGGAACCTCAAATTACCGCCTTTTTAAACCTGGGAAAATAATTCTACCGATCTATCCAATTGGCCATTTTCTAAAAATACATTATGCAATAAATTATATACCAAAACAAATGGCAACTAAAATGCAATAAAAAGATGTATAAACGACTGTTATAACATGAAAACTATAAAAGTTATTTGCAACCATATCGGGGCCTTAAATTACCGCATTTTTAAACCTGTACCAATAAATATACCGATCTATCCAATTTTTGTAAAAATTCATTATGCCACAAATTATACACAAAAACAAAGTGCAACTGTAATGCTTTAAAATGATGCATAAACTATTGCCCTAGCATGAAAACTGTCAAAGTTATTTGCAACCATATCGGAACCTCAAATTACCGCATTTATTAAACATAGAACAATAATTCTACCGATCTATCAAATTCACCAATTAGTAAAAACACACATTATGCTACAAATTATATACCATATTAAAGTGCAATCATAATGCTTTAAAATGAAGCATAAATGACTGTCATAGCATGAAAACTGTCAATGTTATTTGCAACCATATCGGAACCTCAAATTACCGCCTTTTTAAAGCTGTGAAAATAATTCTACCGATCTATCCAATTGGCAATTTTCTAAAAATATATTATGCAATAAATTATATACCAAAACAAATGGCAACTATAATGCAATAAAAAGATATATAAACGACTGTTATAATATGAAAACTATAAAAGTTATTTGCAACCATATCGGAGCCTTGAATTACCGCATTTTTAAACCTGTACCAATAAATATACCGATCTATCCAACTTTTGTAAAAATTCATTATGCCACAAATTATACACCAAAATAAAGTGCAACTGTAATGCTTTAAAATGATGCATAACTATTGCCCTAGCATGAAAACTGTCAAAGTTATTTGCAACCATATCGGAACCTCAAATTACCGCGTTTTTAAACATAGAACAATAATTCTACCGATCCATCAAATTGACCATTTGCACAAATGATATACCAAAAAAAGTGCAATCATAATGCTCTAAAGATGCATAAATGACTGTCATAGCATGAAAACTGTCAAAGTTATTCACAACCATATCGGAACCTCAATTACCGCCTTTTTAAACTGGGAAAATAATTCTACCGATCTATCAAATTGACCAATTTGTAAAAACACACATTATGCTACAAATTATATACCATATTAAAGTGCAATCATAATGCTTTAAAATGATGCATAAATGACTGTCATAGCATGAAAATGTCAATGTTATTTGCAACCATATCGGAACCTCAAATTACGCCTTTTTAAAGCTGTGAAAATAATTCTACCGATCTATCCAATTGGCAATTTTCTAAAAATATATTATGCAATAAATTATATACCAAAACATATGGCAACTATAATGCAAAAAAAGATATAAACGACTGTTATAACATGAAAACTATAAAGTTATTTGCAACCATATCGGAGCCTTGAATTACCGCATTTTTAAACCTGTACCAATAAATATACCGATCTATCCAACTTTTGTAAAAATTCATTATGCCACAAATTATACACCAAAATAAAGTGCAACTGTAATGCTTTAAAATGATGCATAAACTATTGCCCTAGCATGAAAACTGTCAAAGTTATTTGCAACCATATCGGAACCTCAAATTACCGCGTTTTTAAACATAGAACAATAATTCTACCGATCCCATCAAATTGACCATTTTTTAGACGAACACATTATGCCACAAATGATATACCAAATTAAAGTGCAATCATAATGCTTTAAAATGATGCATAAATGACTGTCATAGCATGAAAACTGTCAAAGTTATTCACAACCATATCGGAACCTCAAATTACCGCCTTTTTAAACCTGGGAAAATAATTCTACCGATCTATCCAATTGGCCATTTTCTAAAAATACATTATGCAATAAATTATATACCAAAACAAATGGCAATTTTAATGCTTTAAAATGGTGCATAAACGACTGTCCTAGCACGAAAACTGCCAAAGTTAATTGCAACCATATCGGAACCTCAGATTACTGCGTTTATTAAACATAGAACAATAATTCTACCGATCTATCAAATTGACCAATTTGTAAAATACACATTATGCTACAAATGATATACCATATTAAAGTGCAATCATAATGCTTTAAAATGATGCATAAATGACTGTCATAGCGTGAAAACTGTCAATGTTATTTGCAGCCATATCGGAACCTCAAATTACCGCCTTTTTAAAGCTGTGAAAATAATTCTACCGATCTATCCAATTGGCAATTTTCTAAAAATATATTATGCAATAAATTATATACCAAAACAAATGGCAACTATAATGCAATAAAAAGATATATAAACGACTGTTATAACATGAAAACTATAAAAGTTATTTGCAACCATATCGGAGCCTTAAATTACCGCATTTTTGAACCTGTACCAATAAATATACCGATCTATCCAATTTTTGTAAAAATTCATTATGCCACAAATTATACACCAAAATAAAGTGCAACTGTAATGCTTTAAAATGATGCATAAACTATTGCCCTAGCATGAAAACTGTCAAAGTTATTTGCAACCATATCGGAACCTCAAATTACCGCGTTTTTAAACATAGAACAATAATTCTACCGATCCTTCAAATTGACCATTTTTTAGACGAACACATTGTGCCACAAATGATATACCAAATTAAAGTGCAATCATAATGCTTTAAACTGATGCATAAATGACTGTCATAGCATGAAAACTGTCAAAGTTATTCACAACCATATCGGAACCTCAAATTACCGCCTTTTTAAACCTGGGAAAATAATTCTACCGATCTATCCAATTGGCCATTTTCTAAAAATACATTATGCAATAAATTATATACCAAAACAAATGGCAACTAAAATGCAATAAAAAGATGTATAAACGACTGTTATAACATGAAAACTATAAAAGTTATTTGCAACCATATCGGGGCCTTAAATTACCGCATTTTTAAACCTGTACCAATAAATATACCGATCTATCCAATTTTTGTAAAAATTCATTATGCCACAAATTATACACAAAAACAAAGTGCAACTGTAATGCTTTAAAATGATGCATAAACTATTGCCCTAGCATGAAAACTGTCAAAGTTATTTGCAACCATATCGGAACCTCAAATTACCGCGTTTTTAAACATAGAACAATAATTCTACCGATCCATCAAATTGACCATTTTTTAGACGAACCCATTATGCCACAAATGATATACCAAATTAAAGTGCAATCATAATGCTCTAAAACTGATATAAATGACTGTCATAGCATGAAAACTGTCAAAGTTATTGCAACCATATCGGAACCTCAATCACCGCGTTTTTAAACATAGAACAATAATCCTACCGATCCTTCAAATTGACCATTTTTAGACGAACACATTGTGCCACAAATGATATACCAAATTAAAGTGCAATCATAATGCTTTAAAATGGTGCATAAATGACTGTCATAGCATGAAAACTGTCAAAGTTATTCACAACCATATCGGAACCTCAAATTACCGCCTTTTTAAACCTGGGAAAATAATTCTACCGATCTATCCAATTGGCCATTTTCTAAAAATACATTATGCAATAAATTATATACCAAAACAAATGGCAATTTTAATGCTTTAAAATGGTGCATAAACGACTGTCCTAGCACGAAAACTGCCAAAGTTAATTGCAACCATATCGGAACCTCAGATTACTGCTTTTATTAAACATAGAACAATAATTCTACCGATCTATCAAATTGACCAATTTGTAAAACACACATTATGCTACAAATTATATACCATATTAAAGTGCAATCATAATGCTTTAAAATGATGCATAAATGACTGTCATAGCATGAAAAATGTCAATGTTATTTGCAACCATATCGGAACCTCAAATTACCGCTTTTTAAAGCTGTGAAAATAATTCTACCGATCTATCCAATTGGCAATTTTCTAAAAATATATTATGCAATAAATTATATACCAAAACATATGGCAACTATAATGCAATAAAAAGATATATAAACGACTGTTATAACATGAAAACTATAAAAGTTATTTGCAACCATATCGGAGCCTTAAATTACCGCATTTTTAAACCTGTACCAATAAATATACCGATCTATCCAACTTTTGTAAAAATTCATTATGCCACAAATTATACACCAAAATAAAGTGCAACTGTAATGCTTTAAAATGATGCATAAACTATTGCCCTAGCATGAAAACTGTCAAAGTTATTTGCAACCATATCGGAACCTCAAATTACCGCGTTTTTAAACATAGAACAATAATTCTACCGATCCATCAAATTGACCATTTTTTAGACGAACACATTATGCCACAAATGATATACCAAATTAAAGTGCAATCATAATGCTCTAAACTGATGCATAAATGACTGTCATAGCATGAAAACTGTCAATGTTATTCACAACCATATCGGAACCTCAAATTACCGCCTTTTTAAACCTGGGAAAATAATTCTACCGATCTATCCAATTGGCAATTTTCTAAAAATATATTATGCAATAAATTATATACCAAAACAAATGGCAACTATAATGCAATAAAAAGATATATAAACGACTGTTATAATATGAAAACTATAAAAGTTATTTGCAACCATATCGGAGCCTTGAATTACCGCATTTTTAAACCTGTACCAATAAATATACCGATCTATCCAACTTTTGTAAAAATTCATTATGCCACAAATTATACACCAAAATAAAGTGCAACTGTAATGCTCTAAAATGATGCATAAACTATTGCCCTAGCATGAAAACTGTCAAAGTTATTTGCAACCATATCGGAACCTCAAATTACCGCGTTTTTAAACATAGAACAATAATTCTACCGATCAATCAAATTGACCATTTTTTAGACGAACACATTATGCCACAAATGATATACCAAATTAAAGTGCAATCATAATGCTCTAAACTGATGCATAAATGACTGTCATAGCATGAAAACTGTCAAAGTTATTCACAACCATATCGGAACCTCAAATTACCGCCTTTTTAAACCTGGGAAAATAATTCTACCGATCTATCCAATTGGCCATTTTCTAAAATACATTATGCAATAAATTATATACCAAAACAAATGGCAATTTTAATGCTTTAAAATGGTGCATAAACGACTGTCCTAGCACGAAAACTGCCAAAGTTAATTGCAACCATATCGGAACCTCAGATTACTGCTTTTATTAAACATAGAACAATAATTCTACCGATCTATCAAATTGACCAATTTGTAAAAACACACATTATGCTACAAATTATATACCATATTAAAGTGCAATCATAATGCTTTAAAATGATGCATAAATGACTGTCATAGCATGAAAACTGTCAATGTTATTTGCAACCATATCGGAACCTCAAATTACCGCCTTTTTAAAGCTGTGAAAATAATTCTACCGATCTATCCAATTGGCAATTTTCTAAAAATATATTATGCAATAAATTATATACCAAAACAATGGCAACTATAATGCAATAAAAAGATATATAAACGACTGTTATAACATGAAAACTATAAAAGTTATTTGCAACCATATCGGAGCCTTGAATTACCGCATTTTTAAACCTGTACCAATAAATATACCGATCTATCCAACTTTTGTAAAAATTCATTATGCCACAAATTATACACCAAAATAAAGTGCAACTGTAATGCTTTAAAATGATGCATAAACTATTGCCCTAGCATGAAAACTGTCAAAGTTATTTGCAACCATATCGGAACCTCAAATTACCGCGTTTTTAAACATAGAACAATAATTCTACCGATCCATCAAATTGACCATTTTTTAGACGAACACATTATGCCACAAATGATATACCAAATTAAAGTGCAATCATAATGCTTTAAAATGATGCATAAATGACTGTCATAGCATGAAAACTGTCAAAGTTATTCACAACCATATCGGAACCTCAAATTACCGCCTTTTTAAACCTGGGAAAATAATTCTACCGATCTATCCAATTGGCCATTTTCTAAAAATACATTATGCAATAAATTATATACCAAAACAAATGGCAATTTTAATGCTTTAAAATGGTGCATAAACGACTGTCCTAGCACGAAAACTGCCAAAGTTAATTGCAACCATATCGGAACCTCAGATTACTGCGTTTATTAAACATAGAACAATAATTCTACCGATCTATCAAATTGACCAATTTGTAAAAATACACATTATGCTACAAATGATATACCATATTAAAGTGCAATCATAATGCTTTAAAATGATGCATAAATGACTGTCATAGCGTGAAAACTGTCAATGTTATTTGCAGCCATATCGGAACCTCAAACTACCGCGTTTTTAAAGCTGTGAAAATAATTCTACCGATCTATCCAATTGGCCATTTTCCAAAAATATATTATGGAATAAATTATATACCAAAGCAAATGGCAACTATAATGCAATAAAAAGATATATAAACGACTGTTATAACATGAAAACTATAAAAGTTATTTGCAACCATATCGGAGCCTTAAATTACCGCATTTTTGAACCTGTACCAATAAATATACCGATCTA
This sequence comes from Lucilia sericata, assembly GCF_015586225.1. NCBI lineage: Eukaryota > Metazoa > Arthropoda > Insecta > Diptera > Calliphoridae > Lucilia > Lucilia sericata. The sequence continues at coordinate 31,496 of NW_023996520.1, read as the reverse complement.
TCCAATTTTTGTAAAAATTCATTATGCCACAAATTATACACCAAAATAAAGTGCAACTGTAATGCTTTAAAATGATGCATAAACTATTGCCCTAGCATGAAAACTGTCAAAGTTATTTGCAACCATATCGGAACCTCAAATTACCGCGTTTTTAAACATAGAACAATAATTCTACCGATCCTTCAAATTGACCATTTTTTAGACGAACACATTGTGCCACAAATGATATACCAAATTAAAGTGCAATCATAATGCTTTAAAATGATGCATAAATGACTGTCATAGCATGAAAACTGTCAAAGTTATTCACAACCATATCGGAACCTCAAATTACCGCCTTTTTAAACCTGGGAAAATAATTCTACCGATCTATCCAATTGGCCATTTTCTAAAAATACATTATGCAATAAATTATATACCAAAACAAATGGCAACTAAAATGCAATAAAAATATGTATAAACGACTGTTATAACATGAAAACTATAAAAGTTATTTGCAACCATATCGGGGCCTTAAATTACCGCATTTTTAAACCTGTACCAATAAATATACCGATCTATCCAATTTTTGTAAAAATTCATTATGCCACAAATTATACACAAAACAAAGTGCAACTGTAATGCTTTAAAATGATGCATAAACTATTGCCCTAGCATGAAAACTGTCAAAGTTATTTGCAACCATATCGGAACCTCAAATTACCGCGTTTTTAAACATAGAACAATAATTCTACCGATCCATCAAATTGACCATTTTTTAGACGAACCCATTATGCCACAAATGATATACCAAATTAAAGTGCAATCATAATGCTCTAAACTGATATATAAATGACTGTCATAGCATGAAAACTGTCAAAGTTATTTGCAACCATATCGGAACCTCAAATTACCGCGTTTTTAAACATAGAACAATAATTCTACCGATCCTTCAAATTGACCATTTTTTAGACGAACACATTGTGCCACAAATGATATACCAAATTAAAGTGCAATCATAATGCTTTAAAATGGTGCATAAATGACTGTCATAGCATGAAAACTGTCAAAGTTATTGCAACCATATCGGAACCTCAAATTACCGCCTTTTTAAACCTGGGAAAATAATTCTACCGATCTATCCAATTGGCCATTTTCTAAAAATACATTATGCAATAAATTATATACCAAAACAAATGGCAACTAAAATGCAATAAAAAGATGTATAAACGACTGTTATAACATGAAAACTATAAAAGTTATTTGCAACCATATCGGGGCCTTAAATTACCGCATTTTTAAACCTGTACCAATAAATATACCGATCTATCCAATTTTTGTAAAAATTCATTATGCCACAAATTATACACAAAAACAAAGTGCAACTGTAATGCTTTAAAATGATGCATAAACTATTGCCCTAGCATGAAAACTGTCAAAGTTATTTGCAACCATATCGGAACCTCAAATTACCGCGTTTTTAAACATAGAACAATAATTCTACCGATCCATCAAATTGACCATTTTTTAGACGAACACATTATGCCACAAATGATATACCAAATTAAAGTGCAATCATAATGCTCTAAACTGATGCATAAATGACTGTCATAGCATGAAAACTGTCAAAGTAATTCACAACCATATCGGAACCTCAAATTACCGCCTTTTTAAACCTGGGAAAATAATTCTATCGATCTATCCAATTGGCCATCTTCTAAAAATACATTATGCAATAAATTATATACCAAAACAAATGGCAACTAAAATGCAATAAAAAGATGTATAAACGACTGTTATAACATGAAAACTATAAAAGTTATTTGCAACCATATCGGGGCCTTAAATTACCGCATTTTTAAACCTGTACCAATAAATATACCGATCTATCCAATTTTTGTAAAAATTCATTATGCCACAAATGATATACCAAATTAAAGTGCAATCATAATGCTCTAAACTGATATATAAATGACTTGCCCTAGCATGAAAACTGTCAAAGTTATTTGCAACCATATCGGAACCTCAAATTACCGCGTTTTTAAACATAGAACAATAATTCTACCGATCCATCAAATTGACCATTTTTTAGACGAACACATTATGCCACAAATGATATACCAAATTAAAGTGCAATCATAATGCTCTAAACTGATGCATAAATGACTGTCATAGCATGAAAACTGTCAAAGTTATTCACAACCATATCGGAACCTCAAATTACCGCCTTTTTAAACCTGGGAAAATAATTCTACCGATCTATCCAATTGGCCATTTTCTTAAAATACATTATGCAATAAATTATATACCAAAACAAATGGCAATTTTAATGCTTTAAAATGGTGCATAAACGACTGTCCTAGCACGAAAACTGCCAAAGTTAATTGCAACCATATCGGAACCTCAGATTACTGCTTTTATTAAACATAGAACAATAATTCTACCGATCTATCAAATTGACCAATTTGTAAAAACACACATTATGCTACAAATTATATACCATATTAAAGTGCAATCATAATGCTTTAAAAATGATGCATAAATGACTGTCATAGCATGAAAATGTCAATGTTATTTGCAACCATATCGGAACCTCATATTACCGCCTTTTTAAAGCTGTGAAAATTAATTCTACCGATCTATCCAATTGGCAGTTTTCTAAAAATATATTATGCAATAAATTATATACCAAAACATATGGCAACTATAATGCAATAAAAAGATATATAAACGACTGTTATAACATGAAAACTATAAAAGTTATTTGCAACCATATCGGAGCCTTGAATTACCGCATTTTTAAACCTGTACCAATAAATATACCGATCTATCCAACTTTTGTAAAATTCATTATGCCACAAATTATACACCAAAATAAAGTGCAACTGTAAATGCTTTAAAATTATGCATAAACTATTGCCCTAGCATGAAAACTGTCAAAGTTATTTGCAACCATATCGGAACCTCAAATTACCGCGTTTTTTTTGTAAAAAATTTTGTAAAAATTCATTATGCCCCAAATTATACACAAAAACAAAGTGCAACTGTAATGCTTTAAAATGATGCATAACTATTGCCCTAGCATGAAAACTGTCAAAGTTATTTGCAACCATTCGGAACCTCAAATTACCGCGTTTTTAAACATAGAACAATAATTCTAACCGATCCATCAAATGACCATTTTTTAGACGAAACCCTTATGCCACAAATATACCAAATTAAGTGCAATCATAATGCTCTAAACGATATATAAATGACTGTCATAGCATGAAAACTGTCAAAGTTATTTGCAACCATATCGGAACCTCAAATTACCGCGTTTTTAAACATAGAATAATAATTCTACCGATCCTTCAAATTGACCATTTTTAGACGAACACATTGTGCCACAATGATATACCAATTAAAGTGCAATATAATGCTTTAAAATGGTGCATAAATGACTGTCATAGCATGAAAACTGTAAAGTATTCACAACCATATCGGAACCTCAAATTACCGCCTTTTTAAACCTGGGAAAATAATTCTACCGATCTATCCAATTGGCCATTTTCTAAAAATACATTATGCAATAAATTATATACCAAAACAAATGGCAACTATAAATGCAATAAAAAGATGTATAAACGACTGTTATAACATGAAAACTATAAAAGTTATTTGCAACCATATCGGGGCCTTAATTACCGCATTTTTAAACCTGTACCAATAAATATACCGATCTATCCAATTTTTGTAAAAATTCATTATGCCACAAATTATACACAAAAACAAAGTGCAACTGTAATGCTTTAAAATGATGCATAAACTATTGCCCTAGCATGAAAACTGTCAAAGTTATTTGCAACCATATCGGAACCTCAAATTACCGCATTTATTAAACATAGAACAATAATTCTACCGATCTATCAAATTCACCATTAGTAAAAACACACATTATGCTACAAATTATATACCATATTAAAGTGCAATCATAATGCTTTAAAATGAAGCATAAATGACTGTCATAGCATGAAAACTGTCAATGTTATTTGCAACCATATCGGAACCTCAAATTACCGCCTTTTTAAAGCTGTGAAAATAATTCTACCGATCTATCCAATTGGCAATTTTCTAAAAATATATTATGCAATAAATTATATACCAAAACAAATGGCAACTATAATGCAATAAAAAGATATATAAACGACTGTTATAACATGAAAACTATAAAAGTTATTTGCAACCATATCGGAGCCTTGAATTACCGCATTTTTAAACCTGTACCAATAAATATACCGATCTATCCAACTTTTGTAAAAATTCATTATGCCACAAATTATACACCAAAATAAAGTGCAACTGTAATGCTTTAAAATGATGCATAAACTATTGCCCTAGCATGAAAACTGTCAAAGTTATTTGCAACCATATCGGAACCTCAAATTACCGCGTTTTTAAACATAGAACAATAATTCTACCGATCCATCAAATTGACCATTTTTTAGACGAACACATATGCCACAAAGATATACCAAATTAAAGTGGCAATCATAATGCTCTAAAACTGATGCATAAATGACTGTCATAGCATGAAAACTGTCAAAGTAATTCACAACCATATCGGAACCTCAAATTACCGCCTTTTAAAACCTGGGAAAATAATTCTATCGATCTATCCAATTGGCATCTTCTAAAAATACATATGCAATAATTATATACCAAAACAAATGGCAACTAAAATGCAATAAAAAGATGTTAAACGACTGTTATACATGAAAACTATAAAAGTTATTTGCAACCATATCGGGCCTTAAATTCCGCATTTTTAACCTATACCAATAAATATACCGATCTATCCAATTTTTGTAAAAATTCATTATGCCACAAATGATATACCAAATTAAAGTGCAATCATAATGCTCTAAACTGATGCATAAATGACTGTCATAGCATGAAAACTGTCAAAGTTATTCACAACCAATCGGAACCTCAAATTACCGCCTTTTTAAACCTGGGAAAATAATTCTACCGATCTATCCAATTGGCCATTTTCTTAAAATACATTATGCAATAAATTATATACCAAAACAAATGGCAATTTTAATGCTTTAAAATGGTGCATAAACGACTGTCCTAGCACGAAAACTGCCAAAGTTAATTGCAACCATATCGGAACCTCAGATTACTGCTTTTATTAAACATAGAACAATAATTCTACCGATCTATCAAATTGACCAATTTGTAAAAACACACATTATGCTACAAATTATATACCATATTAAAGTGCAATCATAATGCTTTAAAATGATGCATAAATGACTGTCATAGCATGAAAACTGTCAATGTTATTTGCAACCATATCGGAACCTCAAATTACCGCCTTTTTAAAGCTGTGAAAATAATTCTACCGATCTATCCAATTGGCAATTTCTAAATTATGCAATAAATTATATACCAAAACAAATGGCAACTATAATGCAATAAAAAGATATATAAACGACTGTTATAACATGAAAACTATAAAAGTTATTTGCAACCATATCGGAGCCTTGAATTACCGCATTTTTAAACCTGTACCAATAAATATACCGATCTATCCAACTTTTGTAAAAATTCATTATGCCACAAATTATACACCAAAATAAAGTGCAACTGTAATGCTTTAAAATGATGCATAAACTATTGCCCTAGCATGAAAACTGTCAAAGTTATTTGCAACCATATCGGAACCTCAAATTACCGCGTTTTTAAACATAGAACAATAATTCTACCGATCCATCAAATTGACCATTTTTTAGACGAACACATTATGCCACAAATGATATACCAAATTAAAGTGCAATCATAATGCTTTAAAATGATGCATAAATGACTGTCATAGCATGAAAACTGTCAAAGTTATTCACAACCATATCGGAACCTCAAATTACCGCCTTTTTAAACCTGGGAAAATAATTCTACCGATCTATCCAATTAGCCATTTTCTTAAATACATTATGCAATAAATTATATACCAAAACAAATGGCAATTTTAATGCTTTAAAATGGTGCATAACGACTGTCCTAGCACGAAAACTGTAAAGTTAATTGCAACCATATCGGAACCTCAGATTACTACTGCTTTTATTAACATAGAACAATAAATTCTACCGATCTATCAAATTGACCAATTTGTAAAAACACACATTATGCTACAAATTATATACCATATTAAAGTGCAATCATAATGCTTTAAATGATGCATAAATGACTGTCATAGCGTGAAAACTGTCAATGTTATTTGCAGCCATATCGGAACCTAAAACTACCGCGTTTTTAAAGCTGTGAAAATATTCTACCGATCTATCCAATTGGCCATTTTCCAAAAATATATTATGGAATAAATTATATACCAAAAATGGCAACTATAATGCAATAAAAAGATATATAAACGACTGTTATAACATGAAAACTATAAAAGTTATTTGCAACCATATCGGAGCCTTAAATTACCGCATTTTTGAACCTGTACCAATAAATATACCGATCTATCCAATTTTTGTAAAAATTCATTATGCCACAAATTATACACCAAAATAAAGTGCAACTGTAATGCTTTAAAATGATGCGTAAACTAATGCCCTAGCATGAAAACTGTCAAAGTTATTTGCAACCATATCGGAACCTCAAATTACCGCGTTTTTAAACATAGAACAATAATTCTACCGATCCATCAAATTGACCATTTTTTAGACGAACACATTATGCCACAAATGATATACCAAATTAAAGTGCAATCATAATGCTCTAAACTGATGCATAAATGACTGTCATAGCATGAAAACTGTCAAAGTAATTCACAACCATATCGGAACCTCAAATTACCGCCTTTTTAAACCTGGGAAAATAATTCTATCCGATCTATCCAATTGGCCATCTTCTAAAAATATATTATGCAATAAATTATATACCAAAACAAATGGCAACTATAATGCAATAAAAAGATATATAAACGACTGTTATAACATGAAAACTATAAAAGTTATTTGCAACCATATCGGAGCCTTGAATTACCGCATTTTTAAACCTGTACCAATAAATATACCGATCTATCCAACTTTTGTAAAAATTCATTATGCCACAAATTATACACCAAAATAAAGTGCAACTGTAATGCTTTAAAATGATGCATAAACTATTGCCCTAGCATGAAAACTGTCAAAGTTATTTGCAACCATATCGGAACCTCAAATTACCGCGTTTTTAAACATAGAACAATAATTCTACCGATCCATTCAAATTGACCATTTTTTAGACGAACACATTAGTGCCACAAATGATATACCAAATTAAAGTGCAATCATAATGCTTTAAAATGATGCATAAATGACTGTCATAGCATGAAAACTGTCAAAGTTATTCACAACCATATCGGAACCTCAAATTACCGCCTTTTTAAACCTGGGAAAATAATTCTACCGATCTATCCAATTGGCCATTTTCTAAAAATACATTATGCAATAAATTATATACCAAAACAAATGGCAATTTTAATGCTTTAAAATGGTGCATAAACGACTGTCCTAGCACGAAAACTGCCAAAGTTAATTGCAACCATATCGGAACCTCAGATTACTGCGTTTATTAAACATAGAACAATAATTCTACCGATCTATCAAATTGACCAATTTGTAAAAATACACATTATGCTACAAATGATATACCATATTAAAGTGCAATCATAATGCTTTAAAATGATGCATAAATGACTGTCATAGCGTGAAAACTGTCAATGTTATTTGCAGCCATATCGGAACCTCAAACTACCGCGTTTTTAAAGCTGTGAAAATAATTCTACCGATCTATCCAATTGGCCATTTTCCAAAAATATATTATGGAATAAGTTATATACCAAAGCAAATGGCAACTATAATGCAATAAAAAGATATATAAACGACTGTTATAACATGAAAACTATAAAAGTTATTTGCAACCATATCGGAGCCTTAAATTACCGCATTTTTGAACCTGTACCAATAAATATACCGATCTATCCAATTTTTGTAAAAATTCATTATGCCACAAATTATACACCAAAATAAAGTGCAACTGTAATGCTTTAAAATGATGCATAAACTATTGCCCTAGCATGAAAACTGTCAAAGTTATTTGCAACCATATCGGAACCTCAAATTACCGCGTTTTTAAACATAGAACAATAATTCTACCGATCCATCAAATTGACCATTTTTTAGACGAACACATTAGTGCCACAAATGATATACCAAATTAAAGTGCAATCATAATGCTTTAAAATGATGCATAAATGACTGTCATAGCATGAAAACTGTCAAAGTTATTCACAACCATATCGGAACCTCAAATTACCGCCTTTTTAAACCTGGGAAAATAATTCTACCGATCTATCCAATTGGCCATTTTCTAAAAATACATTATGCAATAAATTATATACCAAAACAAATGGCAACTAAAATGCAATAAAAAGATGTATAAAACGACTGTTATAACATGAAAACTATAAAAGTTATTTGCAACCATATCGGGGCCTTAAATTACCGCATTTTTAAACCTGTACCAATAAATATACCGATCTATCCAATTTTTGTAAAAATTCATTATGCCACAAATTATACACAAAAACAAAGTGCAACTGTAATGCTTTAAAATTATGCATAAACTATTGCCCTAGCATGAAAACTGTCAAAGTTATTTGCAACCATATCGGAACCTCAAATTACCGCGTTTTTAAACATAGAACAATAATTCTACCGATCCATCAAATTGACCATTTTTTAGGCGAACCCATTATGCCACAAATGATATACCAAATTAAAGTGCAATCATAATGCTCTAAACTGATATATAAATGACTGTCATAGCATGAAAACTGTCAAAGTTATTTGCAACCATATCGGAACCTCAAATTACCGCGTTTTTAAACATAGAACAATAATTCTACCGATCCTTCAAATTGACCATTTTTTAGACGAACACATTGTGCCACAAATGATATACCAAATTAAAGTGCAATCATAATGCTTTAAAATGGTGCATAAATGACTGTCATAGCATGAAAACTGTCAAAGTTATTCACAACCATATCGGAACCTCAAATTACCGCCTTTTTAAACCTGGGAAAATAATTCTACCGATCTATCCAATTGGCCATTTTCTAAAAATACATTATGCAATAAATTATATACCAAAACAAATGGCAACTAAAATGCAATAAAAAGATGTATAAACGACTGTTATAACATGAAAACTATAAAGTTATTTGCAACCATATCGGGGCCTTAAATTACCGCATTTTTAAACCTGTACCAATAAATATACCGATCTATCCAATTTTTGTAAAAATTCATTATGCCACAAATTATACACAAAACAAAGTGCAACTGTAATGCTTAAAATGATGCATAAACTATTGCCCTAGCATGAAAACTGTCAAAGTTATTTGCAACCATATCGGAACCTCAAATTACCGCGTTTATTAAACATAGAACAATAATTCTACCGATCTATCAAATTGACCAATTTAGTAAAAACACACATTATGCTACAAATTATATACCATATTAAAGTGCAATCATAATGCTTTAAAATGAAGCATAAATGACTGTCATAGCATGAAAACTGTCAATGTTATTTGCAACCATATCGGAACCTCAAATTACCGCCTTTTTAAAGCTGTGAAAATAATTCTACCGATCTATCCAATTGGCCATTTTCTAAAAATATATTATGCAATAAATTATATACCAAAACAAATGGCAACTATAATGCAATAAAAAGATATATAAACGACTGTTATAACATGAAAACTATAAAAGTTATTTGCAACCATATCGGAGCCTTGAATTACCGCATTTTTAAACCTGTACCAATAAATATACCGATCTATCCAACTTTTGTAAAAATTCATTATGCCACAAATTATACACCAAAATAAAGTGCAACTGTAATGCTTTAAAATGATGCATAAACTATTGCCCTAGCATGAAAACTGTCAAAGTTATTTGCAACCATATCGGAACCTCAAATTACCGCGTTTTTAAACATAGAACAATAATTCTACCGATCCTTCAAATTGACCATTTTTTAGACGAACACATTGTGCCACAAATGATATACCAAATTAAAGTGCAATCATAATGCTTTAAAATGATGCATAAATGACTGTCATAGCATGAAAACTGTCAAAGTTATTCACAACCATATCGGAACCTCAAATTACCGCCTTTTTAAACCTGGGAAAATAATTCTACCGATCTATCCAATTGGCCATTTTCTAAAAATACATTATGCAATAAATTATATACCAAAACAAATGGCAATTTTAATGCTTTAAAATGGTGCATAAACGACTGTCCTAGCACGAAAACTGCCAAAGTTAATTGCAACCATATCGGAACCTCAGATTACTGCTTTTATTAAACATAGAACAATAATTCTACCGATCTATCAAATTGACCAATTTGTAAAAATACACATTATGCTACAAATGATATACCATATTAAAGTGCAATCATAATGCTTTAAAATGATGCATAAATGACTGTCATAGCAGTGAAAACTGTCAATGTTATTTGCAAGCCATATCGGAACCTCAAACTACCGCGTTTTTAAAGCTGTGAAAATAATTCTACCGATCTATCCAATTGGCCATTTTCCAAAAATATATTATGGAATAATTATATACCAAAGCAAATGGCAACTATAATGCAATAAAAAGATATATAAACGACTGTTATAACATGAAAACTATAAAAGTTATTTGCAACCATATCGGAGCCTTAAATTACCGCATTTTTGAACCTGTACCAATAAATATACCGATCTATCCAATTTTTGTAAAAATTCATTATGCCACAAATTATACACCAAAATAAAGTGCAACTGTAATGCTTTAAAATGATGCATAAACTATTGCCCTAGCATGAAAACTGTCAAAGTTATTTGCAACCATATCGGAACCTCAAATTACCGCGTTTTTAAACATAGAACAATAATTCTACCGATCCTTCAAATGACCATTTTTTAGACGAACACATGTGCCACAAATGATATACCAAATTAAAGTGGCAATCATAATGCTTTTAAAATGATGCATAAATGACTGTCATAGCATGAAAACTGTCAAAGTTATTCACAACCATATCGGAACCTCAACTTACCGCCTTTTAAACCTGGGAAAATAATTCTACCGATCTATCCAATTGGCCATTTCTTAAAAATACATTATGCAATAAATTATATACCAAAACAAATGGCAATTTTAATGCTTTAAAATGGTGCATAAACGACTCGACTGTCCTAGCACGAAAACTGCCAAAGTTAATTGCAACCATATCGGAACCTCAGATTACCGCGTTTATTAAACATAGAACAATAATTCTACCGATCTATCAAATTCACCAATTAGTAAAAACACACATTATGCTACAAATTATATACCATATTAAAGTGCAATCATAATGCTTTAAAATGATGCATAAATGACTGTCATAGCATGAAAACTGTCAATGTTATTTGCAACCATATCGGAACCTCAAATTACCGCCTTTTTAAAGCTGTGAAAATAATTCTACCGATCTATCCAATTGGCCATTTTCTAAAAATATATTATGCAATAAATTATATACCAAAACAAATGGCAACTATAATGCAATAAAAAGATATATAAACGACTGTTATAACATGAAAACTATAAAAGTTATTTGCAACCATATCGGAGCCTTGAATTACCGCATTTTTAAACCTGTACCAATAAATATACCGATCTATCCAACTTTTGTAAAAATTCATTATGCCACAAATTATACACCAAAATAAAGTGCAACTGTAATGCTTTAAAATGATGCATAAACTATTGCCCTAGCATGAAAACTGTCAAAGTTATTTGCAACCATATCGGAACCTCAAATTACCGCGTTTTTAAACATAGAACAATAATTCTACCGATCCTTCAAATTGACCATTTTTTAGACGAACACATTGTGCCACAAATGATATACCAAATTAAAGTGCAATCATAATGCTTTAAAATGATGCATAAATGACTGTCATAGCATGAAAACTGTCAAAGTTATTCACAACCATATCGGAACCTCAAATTACCGCCTTTTTAAACCTGGGAAAATAATTCTACCGATCTATCCAATTGGCCATTTTCTAAAAATACATTATGCAATAAATTATATACCAAAACAAATGGCAATTTTAATGCTTTAAAATGGTGCATAAACGACTGTCCTAGCACGAAAACTGCCAAAGTTAATTGCAACCATATCGGAACCTCAGATTACTGCTTTTATTAAACATAGAACAATAATTCTACCGATCTATCAAATTGACCAATTTGTAAAAATACACATTATGCTACAAATGATATACCATATTAAAGTGCAATCATAATGCTTTAAAATGATGCATAAATGACTGTCATAGCGTGAAAACTGTCAATGTTATTTGCAGCCATATCGGAACCTCAAACTACCGCGTTTTTAAAGCTGTGAAAATAATTCTACCGATCTATCCAATTGGCCATTTTCCAAAAATACATTATGGAATAAGTTATATACCAAAGCAAATGGCAACTATAATGCAATAAAAAGATATATAAACGACTGTTATAACATGAAAACTATAAAAGTTATTTGCAACCATATCGGAGCCTTAAATTACCGCATTTTTGAACCTGTACCAATAAATATACCGATCTATCCAATTTTTGTAAAATTCATTATGCCACAAATTATACACCAAAATAAAGTGCAACTGTAATGCTTTAAAATGATGCATAAACTATTGCCCTAGCATGAAAACTGTCAAAGTTATTTGCAACCATATCGGAACCTCAAATTACCGCGTTTTTAAACATAGAACAATAATTCTACCGATCCTTCAAATTGACCATTTTTTAGACGAACACATTGTGCCACAAATGATATACCAAATTAAAGTGCAATCATAATGCTTTAAAATGATGCATAAATGACTGTCATAGCATGAAAACTGTCAAAGTTATTCACAACCATATCGGAACCTCAAATTACCGCCTTTTTAAACCTGGGAAAATAATTCTACCGATCTATCCAATTGGCCATTTTCTAAAAATACATTATGCAATAAATTATATACCAAAACAAATGGCAATTTTAATGCTTTAAAATGGTGCATAAACGACTGTCCTAGCACGAAAACTGCCAAAGTTAATTGCAACCATATCGGAACCTCAGATTACTGCGTTTATTAAACATAGAACAATAATTCTACCGATCTATCAAATTGACCAATTTGTAAAAATACACATTATGCTACAAATGATATACGATATTAAAGTGCAATCATAATGCTTTAAAATGATGCATAAATGACTGTCATAGCGTGAAAACTGTCAATGTTATTTGCAGCCATATCGGAACCTCAAACTACCGCGTTTTTAAAGCTGTGAAAATAATTCTACCGATCTATCCAATTGGCCATTTTCCAAAAATACATTATGGAATAAGTTATATACCAAAGCAAATGGCAACTATAATGCAATAAAAAGATATATAAACGACTGTTATAACATGAAAACTATAAAAGGTATTTGCAACCATATCGGAGCCTTAAATTACCGCATTTTTGAACCTGTACCAATAAATATACCGATCTATCCAATTTTTGTAAAAATTCATTATGCCACAAATTATACACCAAAATAAAGTGCAACTGTAATGCTTTAAAATGATGCGTAAACTAATGCCCTAGCATGAAAACTGTCAAAGTTATTTGCAACCATATCGGAACCTCAAATTACCGCGTTTTTAAACATAGAACAATAATTCTACCGATCCATCAAATTGACCATTTTTTAGACGAACACATTATGCCACAAATGATATACCAAATTAAAGTGCAATCATAATGCTTTAAAATGATGCATAAATGACTGTCATAGCATGAAAACTGTCAAAGTTATTACAACCATATCGGAACCTCAAATTACCGCCTTTTTAAACCTGGGAAAATAATTCTACCGATCTATCCAATTGGCTTTCTAAAAATACATTATGCAATAAATTATATACCAAAACAAATGGCAACTAAAATGCAATAAAAGATGTATAAACGACTGTTATAACATGAAAACTATAAAGTTATTTGCAACCATATCGGGCCTTAAATTACCGCATTTTTAAACCTGTACCAATAAATATACCGATCTATCCAATTTTTGTAAAAATTCATTATGCCACAAATTATACACAAAAACAAAGTGCAACTGTAATGCTTTAAAATGATGCATAAACTATTGCCCTAGCATGAAAACTGTCAAAGTTATTTGCAACCATATCGGAACCTCAATTACCGTTTATTAAACATAGAACAATAATTCTACCGATCTATCAAATTCACCAATTAGTAAAAACACACATTATGCTACAAATTATATACCATATTAAAGTGCAATCATAATGCTTTAAAATGAAGCATAAATGACTGTCATAGCATGAAAACTGTCAATGTTATTTGCAACCATATCGGAACCTCAAATTACCGCCTTTTTAAAGCTGTGAAAATAATTCTACCGATCTATCCAATTGGCCATTTTCTAAAAATATATTATGCAATAAATTATATACCAAAACAAATGGCAACTATAATGCAATAAAAAGATATATAAACGACTGTTATAACATGAAAACTATAAAAGTTATTTGCAACCATATCGGAGCCTTGAATTACCGCATTTTTAAACCTGTACCAATAAATATACCGATCTATCCAACTTTTGTAAAAATTCATTATGCCACAAATTATACACCAAAATAAAGTGCAACTGTAATGCTTTAAAATGATGCATAAACTATTGCCCTAGCATGAAAACTGTCAAAGTTATTTGCAACCATATCGGAACCTCAAATTACCGCGTTTTTAAACATAGAACAATAATTCTACCGATCCTTCAAATTGACCATTTTTTAGACGAACACATTGTGCCACAAATGATATACCAAATTAAAGTGCAATCATAATGCTTTAAAATGATGCATAAATGACTGTCATAGCATGAAAACTGTCAAAGTTATTCACAACCATATCGGAACCTCAAATTACCGCCTTTTTAAACCTGGGAAAATAATTCTACCGATCTATCCAATTGGCCATTTTCTAAAAATACATTATGCAATAAATTATATACCAAAACAAATGGCAATTTTAATGCTTTAAAATGGTGCATAAACGACTGTCCTAGCACGAAAACTGCCAAAGTTAATTGCAACCATATCGGAACCTCAGATTACTGCTTTTATTAAACATAGAACAATAATTCTACCGATCTATCAAATTGACCAATTTGTAAAAATACACATTATGCTACAAATGATATACCATATTAAAGTGCAATCATAATGCTTTAAAATGATGCATAAATGACTGTCATAGCAGTGAAAACTGTCAATGTTATTTGCAAGCCATATCGGAACCTCAAACTACCGCGTTTTTAAAGCTGTGAAAATAATTCTACCGATCTATCCAATTGGCCATTTTCCTAAAAATATATTATGGCAATAAATTATATACCAAAGCAAATGGCAACTATAATGCAATAAAAAGATATATAAACGACTGTTATAACATGAAAACTATAAAAGTTATTTGCAACCATATCGGAGCCTTAATTACCGCATTTTTGAACCTGTACCAATAAATATACCGATCTATCCAACTTTTGTAAAATTCATTATGCCACAAATTATACACCAAAATAAAGTGCAACTGTAATGCTTTAAAATGATGCATAAACTATTGCCCTAGCATGAAAACTGTCAAAGTTATTTGCAACCATATCGGAACCTCAAATTACCGCGTTTTTAAACATAGAACAATAATTCTACCGATCCTTCAAATTGACCATTTTTTAGACGAACACATTGTGCCACAAATGATATACCAAATTAAAGTGCAATCATAATGCTTTAAAATGATGCATAAATGACTGTCATAGCATGAAAACTGTCAAAGTTATTCACAACCATATCGGAACCTCAAATTACCGCCTTTTTAAACCTGGGAAAATAATTCTACCGATCTATCCAATTGGCCATTTTCTAAAAATACATTATGCAATAAATTATATACCAAAACAAATGGCAATTTTAATGCTTTAAAATGGTGCATAAACGACTGTCCTAGCACGAAAACTGCCAAAGTTAATTGCAACCATATCGGAACCTCAGATTACTGCGTTTATTAAACATAGAACAATAATTCTACCGATCTATCAAATTGACCAATTTGTAAAAATACACATTATGCTACAAATGATATACCATATTAAAGTGCAATCATAATGCTTTAAAATGATGCATAAATGACTGTCATAGCGTGAAAACTGTCAATGTTATTTGCAGCCATATCGGAACCTCAAACTACCGCGTTTTTAAAGCTGTGAAAATAATTCTACCGATCTATCCAATTGGCCATTTTCCAAAAATACATTATGGAATAAGTTATATACCAAAGCAAATGGCAACTATAATGCAATAAAAAGATATATAAACGACTGTTATAACATGAAAACTATAAAAGTTATTTGCAACCATATCGGAGCCTTAAATTACCGCATTTTTGAACCTGTACCAATAAATATACCGATCTATCCAATTTTTGTAAAAATTCATTATGCCACAAATTATACACCAAAATAAAGTGCAACTGTAATGCTTTAAAATGATGCGTAAACTAATGCCCTAGCATGAAAACTGTCAAAGTTATTTGCAACCATATCGGAACCTCAAATTACCGCGTTTTTAAACATAGAACAATAATTCTACCGATCCATCAAATTGACCATTTTTTAGACGAACACATTATGCCACAAATGATATACCAAATTAAAGTGCAATCATAATGCTCTAAACTGATGCATAAATGACTGTCATAGCATGAAAACTGTCAAAGTAATTCACAACCATATCGGAACCTCAAATTACCGCCTTTTTAAACCTGGGAAAATAATTCTATCGATCTATCCAATTGGCCATCTTCTAAAAATACATTATGCAATAGATTGTATACCAAAACAAATGGCAACTAAAATGCAATAAAAAGATGTATAAACGACTGTTATAACATGAAAACTATAAAGTTATTTGCAACCATATCGGGGCCTTAAATTACCGCAATTTTTAAACCTGTACCAATAAATATACCGATCTATCCAATTTTTGTAAAATTCATTATGCCACAAATTATACACAAAACAAAGTGCAACTGTAATGCTTTAAAATGATGCATAAATGACTGTCATAGCATGAAAACTGTCAAAGTTATTCACAACCATATCGGAACCTCAAATTACCGCGTTTTTAAACCTGGGAAAATAATTCTACCGATCTTATCCAATTGGCCATTTTCTAAAAATACATTATGCAATAAATTATATACCAAAACAAATGGCAATTTTAATGCTTTAAAATGGTGCATAAACGACTGTCCTAGCACGAAAACTGCCAAAGTTAATTGCAACCATATCGGAACCTCAGATTACCTGCGTTTATTAAACATAGAACAATAATTCTACCGATCTATCAAATTGACCAATTTGTAAAAACACACATTATGCTACAAATTATATACCATATTAAAGTGCAATCATAATGCTTTAAAATGATGCATAAATGACTGTCATAGCATGAAAACTGTCAATGTTATTTGCAACCATATCGGAACCTCAAATTACCGCCTTTTTAAAGCTGTGAAAATAATTCTACCGATCTATCCAATTGGCCATTTTCTAAAAATATATTATGCAATAAATTATATACCAAAACAAATGGCAACTATAATGCAATAAAAAGATATATAAACGACTGTTATAACATGAAAACTATAAAAGTTATTTGCAACCATATCGGAGCCTTAAATTACCGCATTTTTAAACCTGTACCAATAAATATACCGATCTATCCAATTTTTGTAAAAATTCATTATGCCACAAATTATACACCAAAATAAAGTGCAACTGTAATGCTTTAAAATGATGCATAAACTATTGCCCTAGCATGAAAACTGTCAAAGTTATTTGCAACCATATCGGAACCTCAAATTACCGCGTTTTTAAACATAGAACAATAATTCTACCGATCCTTCAAATTGACCATTTTTTAGACGAACACATTGTGCCACAAATGATATACCAAATTAAAGTGCAATCATAATGCTCTAAAATGATGCATAAATGACTGTCATAGCATGAAAACTGTCAAAGTTATTCACAACCATATCGGAACCTCAAATTACCGCCTTTTTAAACCTGGGAAAATAATTCTACCGATCTATCCAATTGGCCATTTTCTAAAAATACATTATGCAATAAATTATATACCAAAACAAATGGCAACTAAAATGCAATAAAAAGATGTATAAACGACTGTTATAACATGAAAACTATAAAAGTTATTGCAACCATATCGGGGCCTTAAATTACCGCATTTTTAAACCTGTACCAATAAATATACCGATCTATCCAATTTTTGTAAAAATTCATTATGCCACAAATTATACACAAAAACAAAGTGCAACTGTAATGCTTTAAAATGATGCATAAACTATTGCCCTAGCATGAAAACTGTCAAAGTTATTTGCAACCATATCGGAACCTCAAATTACCGCGTTTTTAAACATAGAACAATAATTCTACCGATCCATCAATTGACCATTTTTTAGACGAACCCATTATGCCACAAATGATATACCAAATTAAAGTGCAATCATAATGCTCTAAAATGATATTAAATGACTGTCATAGCATGAAAACTGTCAAAGTTATTTGCAACCATATCGGAACCTCAAATTACCGCGTTTTTAAACATAGAACAATAATTCTACCGATCCTTCAAATTGACCATTTTTAGACGAACACATTGTGCCACAAATGATATACCAAATTAAAGTGCAATCATAATGCTTTAAAATGATGCATAAATGACTGTCATAGCATGAAAACTGTCAAAGTTATTCACAACCATATCGGAACCTCAAATTACCGCCTTTTTAAACCTGGGAAAATAATTCTACCGATCTATCCAATTGGCCATTTTCTAAAATACATTATGCAATAAATTATATACCAAAACAAATGGCAATTTTAATGCTTTAAAATGGTGCATAAACGACTGTCCTAGCACGAAAACTGCCAAAGTTAATTGCAACCATATCGGAACCTCAGATTACTGCGTTTATTAAACATAGAACAATAATTCTACCGATCTATCAAATTGACCAATTTGTAAAAACACACATTATGCTACAAATTATATACCATATTAAAGTGCAATCATAATGCTTTAAAATGATGCATAAATGACTGTCATAGCATGAAAACTGTCAATGTTATTTGCAACCATATCGGAACCTCAAATTACCGCCTTTTTAAAGCTGTGAAAATAATTCTACCGATCTATCCAATTGGCCATTTTCTAAAAATATATTATGCAATAAATTATATACCAAAACAAATGGCAACTATAATGCAATAAAAAGATATATAAACGACTGTTATAACATGAAAACTATAAAAGTTATTTGCAACCATATCGGAGCCTTGAATTACCGCATTTTTAAACCTGTACCAATAAATATACCGATCTATCCAACTTTTGTAAAAATTCATTATGCCACAAATTATACACCAAAATAAAGTGCAACTGTAATGCTTTAAAATGATGCATAAACTATTGCCCTAGCATGAAAACTGTCAAAGTTATTTGCAACCATATCGGAACCTCAAATTACCGCGTTTTTAAACATAGAACAATAATTCTACCGATCCTTCAAATTGACCATTTTTTAGACGAACACATTGTGCCACAAATGATATACCAAATTAAAGTGCAATCATAATGCTTTAAAATGATGCATAAATGACTGTCATAGCATGAAAACTGTCAAAGTTATTCACAACCATATCGGAACCTCAAATTACCGCCTTTTTAAACCTGGGAAAATAATTCTACCGATCTATCCAATTGGCCATTTTCTAAAAATACATTATGCAATAAATTATATACCAAAACAAATGGCAATTTTAATGCTTTAAAATGGTGCATAAACGACTGTCCTAGCACGAAAACTGCCAAAGTTAATTGCAACCATATCGGAACCTCAGATTACTGCTTTTATTAAACATAGAACAATAATTCTACCGATCTATCAAATTGACCAATTTGTAAAAATACACATTATGCTACAAATGATATACCATATTAAAGTGCAATCATAATGCTTTAAAATGATGCATAAATGACTGTCATAGCGTGAAAACTGTCAATGTTATTTGCAGCCATATCGGAACCTCAAACTACCGCGTTTTTAAAGCTGTGAAAATAATTCTACCGATCTATCCAATTGGCCATTTTCCAAAAATACATTATGGAATAAGTTATATACCAAAGCAAATGGCAACTATAATGCAATAAAAAGATATATAAACGACTGTTATAACATGAAAACTATAAAAGTTATTTGCAACCATATCGGAGCCTTAAATTACCGCATTTTTGAACCTGTACCAATAAATATACCGATCTATCCAATTTTTGTAAAATTCATTATGCCACAAATTATACACCAAAATAAAGTGCAACTGTAATGCTTTAAAATGATGCATAAACTATTGCCCTAGCATGAAAACTGTCAAAGTTATTTGCAACCATATCGGAACCTCAAATTACCGCGTTTTTAAACATAGAACAATAATTCTACCGATCCTTCAAATTGACCATTTTTTAGACGAACACATTGTGCCACAAATGATATACCAAATTAAAGTGCAATCATAATGCTTTAAAATGATGCATAAATGACTGTCATAGCATGAAAACTGTCAAAGTTATTCACAACCATATCGGAACCTCAAATTACCGCCTTTTTAAACCTGGGAAAATAATTCTACCGATCTATCCAATTGGCCATTTTCTAAAAATACATTATGCAATAAATTATATACCAAAACAAATGGCAATTTTAATGCTTTAAAATGGTGCATAAACGACTGTCCTAGCACGAAAACTGCCAAAGTTAATTGCAACCATATCGGAACCTCAGATTACTGCGTTTATTAAACATAGAACAATAATTCTACCGATCTATCAAATTGACCAATTTGTAAAAATACACATTATGCTACAAATGATATACCATATTAAAGTGCAATCATAATGCTTTAAAATGATGCATAAATGACTGTCATAGCGTGAAAACTGTCAATGTTATTTGCAGCCATATCGGAACCTCAAACTACCGCGTTTTTAAAGCTGTGAAAATAATTCTACCGATCTATCCAATTGGCCATTTTCCAAAAATACATTATGGAATAAGTTATATACCAAAGCAAATGGCAACTATAATGCAATAAAAAGATATATAAACGACTGTTATAACATGAAAACTATAAAAGTTATTTGCAACCATATCGGAGCCTTAAATTACCGCATTTTTGAACCTGTACCAATAAATATACCGATCTATCCAATTTTTGTAAAAATTCATTATGCCACAAATTATACACCAAAATAAAGTGCAACTGTAATGCTTTAAAATGATGCATAAACTATTGCCCTAGCATGAAAACTGTCAAAGTTATTTGCAACCATATCGGAACCTCAAATTACCGCGTTTTTAAACATAGAACAATAATTCTACCGATCATCAAATTGACCATTTTTTAGACGAACACATTATGCCACAAATGATATACCAAATTAAAGTGCAATCATAATGCTTTAAACTGATGCATAAATGACTGTCATAGCATGAAACTGTCAAAGTATTCACAACCATATCGGAACCTCAAATTACCGCCTTTTTAAACCTGGAAAATAATTCTATCGATCTATCCAATTGGCCATCTTTCTAAAAATACATTATGCAATAAATTATATACCAAACAAATGGCAACTAAAATGCAATAAAAGATGTATAAACGACTGTTATAACATGAAAACTATAAAAGTTATTTGCAACCATATCGGGGCCTTAAATTACCGCATTTTTAAACCTGTACCAATAATATACCGATCTATCCCAATTTTGTAAAAATTCATTATGCACAAATTATACACAAAAACAAAGTGCAACTGTAATGCTTTAAAATGATGCATAAATATTGCATAGCATGAAAACTGTCAAAGTTATTTGCAACCATATCGGAACCTCAAATTACCGCGTTTTTAAACATAGAACATAATTCTACTACCATCCATCAAATTGACCATTTTTTAGACGAACCCATTATGCAACAAATGATATACCAAATTAAAGTGCAATATAATGCTCTAAATTGATATATAAGGCTGTCATAGCATGAAAACTGTCAAAGTTATTTGCAACCATATCGGAACCTCAAATTACAGCGTTTTAACATAGACAATAATTCTACCGATCCTTCAAATTGACCATTTTTTAAAAGACGAACACATTGTGCCACAAATGATATACCAAATTAAAGTGCAATCATAATGCTTTAAAATGATGCATAAATGACTGTCATAGCATGAAAACTGTCAAAGTTATTCACAACCATATCGGAACCTCAAATTACCGCCTTTTTAAACCTGGGAAAATAATTCTACCGATCTATCCAATTGGCCATTTTCTAAAAATACATTATGCAATAAATTATATACCAAAACAAATGGCAATTTTAATGCTTTAAAATGGTGCATAAACGACTGTCCTAGCACGAAAACTGCCAAAGTTAATTGCAACCATATCGGAACCTCAGATTACTGCTTTTATTAAACATAGAACAATAATTCTACCGATCTATCAAATTGACCAATTTGTAAAAATACACATTATGCTACAAATGATATACCATATTAAAGTGCAATCATAATGCTTTAAAATGATGCATAAATGACTGTCATAGCATGAAAACTGTCAATGTTATTTGCAACCATATCGGAACCTCAAATTACCGCCTTTTTAAAGCTGTGAAAATAATTCTACCGATCTATCCAATTGGCCATTTTCTAAAAATATATTATGCAATAAATTATATACCAAAACAAATGGCAACTATAATGCAATAAAAAGATATATAAACGACTGTTATAACATGAAAACTATAAAAGTTATTTGCAACCATATCGGAGCCTTGAATTACCGCATTTTTAAACCTGTACCAATAAATATACCGATCTATCCAACTTTTGTAAAAATTCATTATGCCACAAATTATACACCAAAATAAAGTGCAACTGTAATGCTTTAAAATGATGCATAAACTATTGCCCTAGCATGAAAACTGTCAAAGTTATTTGCAACCATATCGGAACCTCAAATTACCGCGTTTTTAAACATAGAACAATAATTCTACCGATCCTTCAAATTGACCATTTTTTAGACGAACACATTGTGCCACAAATGATATACCAAATTAAAGTGCAATCATAATGCTTTAAAATGATGCATAAATGACTGTCATAGCATGAAAACTGTCAAAGTTATTCACAACCATATCGGAACCTCAAATTACCGCCTTTTTAAACCTGGGAAAATAATTCTACCGATCTATCCAATTGGCCATTTTCTAAAAATACATTATGCAATAAATTATATACCAAAACAAATGGCAATTTTAATGCTTTAAAATGGTGCATAAACGACTGTCCTAGCACGAAAACTGCCAAAGTTAATTGCAACCATATCGGAACCTCAGATTACTGCGTTTATTAAACATAGAACAATAATTCTACCGATCTATCAAATTGACCAATTTGTAAAAATACACATTATGCTACAAATGATATACCATATTAAAGTGCAATCATAATGCTTTAAAATGATGCATAAATGACTGTCATAGCGTGAAAACTGTCAATGTTATTTGCAGCCATATCGGAACCTCAAACTACCGCGTTTTTAAAGCTGTGAAAATAATTCTACCGATCTATCCAATTGGCCATTTTCCAAAAATACATTATGGAATAAGTTATATACCAAAGCAAATGGCAACTATAATGCAATAAAAAGATATATAAACGACTGTTATAACATGAAAACTATAAAAGTTATTTGCAACCATATCGGAGCCTTAAATTACCGCATTTTTGAACCTGTACCAATAAATATACCGATCTATCCAATTTTTGTAAAAATTCATTATGCCACAAATTATACACCAAAATAAAGTGCAACTGTAATGCTTTAAAATGATGCGTAAACTAATGCCCTAGCATGAAAACTGTCAAAGTTATTTGCAACCATATCGGAACCTCAAATTACCGCGTTTTTAAACATAGAACAATAATTCTACCGATCCATCAAATTGACCATTTTTTAGACGAACACATTATGCCACAAATGATATACCAAATTAAAGTGCAATCATAATGCTCTAAACTGATGCATAAATGACTGTCATAGCATGAAAACTGTCAAAGTTATTCACAACCATATCGGAACCTCAAATTACCGCCTTTTTAAACCTGGGAAAATAATTCTATCCGATCTATCCAATTGGCCATCTTTCTAAAAATACATTATGCAATAATTATATACCAAAACAAATGGCAACTAAAAATGCAATAAAAAGATGTATAAACCGACTGTTATAACATGAAAACTATAAAAGTTATTTGCAACCATATCGGGGCCTTAAATTACCGCATTTTTAACCTGTACCAATAAATATACCGATCTATCCAATTTTGTAAAAATTCATTATGCCACAAATTATACACCAAAATCAAGTGCAACTGTAATGCTTTAAAATGATGCATAAACTGACTGCTCATAGCATGAAAACTGTC
Source organism: Lucilia sericata (assembly GCF_015586225.1). Lineage (NCBI taxonomy): Eukaryota > Metazoa > Arthropoda > Insecta > Diptera > Calliphoridae > Lucilia > Lucilia sericata. The sequence continues at coordinate 6,723 of NW_023996520.1, read as the reverse complement.
AAAGTTATTTGCACAACCATATCGGAACCTCAAATTACCGCGTTTTTAAACATAGAACAATAATTCTACCGATCCATCAAATGGACCATTTTTCGACGAACCATTATGCCACAAATGATATACCAAATTAAAGTGCAATCATAATGCTTTAAAATGATGCATAAATGACTGTCATAGCATGAAAACTGTCAATGTTATTTGCAACCATATCGGAACCTCAAATTACCGCCTTTTTAAAGCTGTGAAAATAATTCTACCGATCTATCCAATTGGCCATTTTCTAAAAATATATTATGCAATAAATTATATACCAAAACAAATGGCAACTATAATGCAATAAAAAGATATATAAACGACTGTTATAACATGAAAACTATAAAAGTTATTTGCAACCATATCGGAGCCTTGAATTACCGCATTTTTAAACCTGTACCAATAAATATACCGATCTATCCAACTTTTGTAAAAATTCATTATGCCACAAATTATACACCAAAATAAAGTGCAACTGTAATGCTTTAAAATGATGCATAAACTATTGCCCTAGCATGAAAACTGTCAAAGTTATTTGCAACCATATCGGAACCTCAAATTACCGCGTTTTTAAACATAGAACAATAATTCTACCGATCCTTCAAATTGACCATTTTTTAGACGAACACATTGTGCCACAAATGATATACCAAATTAAAGTGCAATCATAATGCTTTAAAATGATGCATAAATGACTGTCATAGCATGAAAACTGTCAAAGTTATTCACAACCATATCGGAACCTCAAATTACCGCCTTTTTAAACCTGGGAAAATAATTCTACCGATCTATCCAATTGGCCATTTTCTAAAAATACATTATGCAATAAATTATATACCAAAACAAATGGCAATTTTAATGCTTTAAAATGGTGCATAAACGACTGTCCTAGCACGAAAACTGCCAAAGTTAATTGCAACCATATCGGAACCTCAGATTACTGCTTTTATTAAACATAGAACAATAATTCTACCGATCTATCAAATTGACCAATTTGTAAAAATACACATTATGCTACAAATGATATACCATATTAAAGTGCAATCATAATGCTTTAAAATGATGCATAAATGACTGTCATAGCGTGAAAACTGTCAATGTTATTTGCAGCCATATCGGAACCTCAAACTACCGCGTTTTTAAAGCTGTGAAAATAATTCTACCGATCTATCCAATTGGCCATTTTCCAAAAATACATTATGGAATAAGTTATATACCAAAGCAAATGGCAACTATAATGCAATAAAAAGATATATAAACGACTGTTATAACATGAAAACTATAAAAGTTATTTGCAACCATATCGGAGCCTTAAATTACCGCATTTTTGAACCTGTACCAATAAATATACCGATCTATCCAATTTTTGTAAAAATTCATTATGCCACAAATTATACACCAAAATAAAGTGCAACTGTAATGCTTTAAAATGATGCATAAACTATTGCCCTAGCATGAAAACTGTCAAAGTTATTTGCAACCATATCGGAACCTCAAATTACCGCGTTTTTAAACATAGAACAATAATTCTACCGATCCATCAAATTGACCATTTTTTAGACGAACACATTATGCCACAAATGATATACCAAATTAAAGTGCAATCATAATGCTCTAAACTGATGCATAAATGACTGTCATAGCATGAAAACTGTCAAAGTTATTCACAACCATATCGGAACCTCAAATTACCGCCTTTTTAAACCTGGGAAAATAATTCTACCGATCTATCCAATTGGCCATTTCTAAAAATACATTATGCAATAAATTATATACCAAAACAAATGGCAACTAAAATGCAATAAAAGATGTATAAACGACTGTTATAACATGAAAACTATAAAAGTTATTTGCAACCATATCGGGGCCTTAAATTACCGCATTTTTAAACCTGTACCAATAAATATACCGATCTATCCAATTTTGTAAAAATTCATTATGCCACAAATTATACACAAAAACAAAGTGCAACTGTAATGCTTTAAAATGATGCATAAACTATTGCCCTAGCATGAAAACTGTCAAAGTTATTTGCAACCATATCGGAACCTCAAATTACCGCGTTTTTAAACATAGAACAATAATTCTACCGATCCATCAAATTGACCATTTTTAGACGAACCCATTATGCCACAAATGATATACCAAATTAAAGTGCAATCATAATGCTCTAAACTGATATATAAATGACTGTCATAGCATGAAAACTGTCAAAGTTATTTGCAACCATATCGGAACCTCAATTACCGCGTTTTTAAACATAGAACAATAATTCTACCGATCCTTCAAATTGACCATTTTTTAGACGAACACATTGTGCCACAAATTATACCCAAATTAAAGTGCAATCATAATGCTTTAAAATGGCATAAATGACTGTCATAGCATGAAAACTGTCAAAGTTATTCACACCATATCGGAACCTCAAATTACCGCCTTTTTAAACCTGGGAAAATAATTCTACCGATCTATCCAATTGCCATTTCTAAAACATTATGCAATAAATTATATACCAAAACAAATGGCAACTAATGCAATAAAAATGTATAAACGACTGTTATAACATGAAAACTATAAAAGTTATTTGCAACCATATCGGCCTTAAATTACCGCATTTTTAAACCTGTACCAATAAATATACCGATCTATCCAATTTTTGTAAAAATTCATTATGCCACAAATTATACACCAAAATAAAGTGCAACTGTAATGCTTTAAAATGATGCATAAACTATTGCCCTAGCATGAAAACTGTCAAAGTTATTTGCAACCATATCGGAACCTCAAATTACCGCATTTATTAAACATAGAACAATAATTCTACCGATCTATCAAATTCACCATTTAGTAAAACACACATTATGCTACAAATTATATACCATATTAAAGTGCAATCATAATGCTTTAAAATGAATGCATAAATGACTGTCATAGCATGAAAACTGTCAAATGTTATTGCAAACCATATCGGAACCTCAAATTACCGCCTTTTTAAAGCCTGTGAAAATAATTCTACCGATCTATCCAATTGGCCATTTTCTAAAAATATATTATGCAATAAATTATATACCAAAACAAATGGCAACTATAATGCAATAAAAAGATATATAAACGACTGTTATAATATGAAAACTATAAAAGTTATTTGCAACCATATCGGAGCCTTGAATTACCGCATTTTTAAACCTGTACCAATAAATATACCGATCTATCCAACTTTTGTAAAATTCATTATGCCACAAATTATACACCAAAATAAAGTGCAACTGTAATGCTTTAAAATGATGCATAAACTATTGCCCTAGCATGAAAACTGTCAAAGTTATTTGCAACCATATCGGAACCTCAAATTACCGCGTTTTTAAACATAGAACAATAATTCTACCGATCCTTCAAATTGACCATTTTTTAGACGAACACATTGTGCCACAAATGATATACCAAATTAAAGTGCAATCATAATGCTTTAAAATGATGCATAAATGACTGTCATAGCATGAAAACTGTCAAAGTTATTCACAACCATATCGGAACCTCAAATTACCGCCTTTTTAAACCTGGGAAAATAATTCTACCGATCTATCCAATTGGCCATTTTCTAAAAATACATTATGCAATAAATTATATACCAAAACAAATGGCAATTTTAATGCTTTAAAATGGTGCATAAACGACTGTCCTAGCACGAAAACTGCCAAAGTTAATTGCAACCATATCGGAACCTCAGATTACTGCGTTTATTAAACATAGAACAATAATTCTACCGATCTATCAAATTGACCAATTTGTAAAAATACACATTATGCTACAAATGATATACCATATTAAAGTGCAATCATAATGCTTTAAAATGATGCATAAATGACTGTCATAGCGTGAAAACTGTCAATGTTATTTGCAGCCATATCGGAACCTCAAACTACCGCGTTTTTAAAGCTGTGAAAATAATTCTACCGATCTATCCAATTGGCCATTTTCCAAAAATACATTATGGAATAAGTTATATACCAAAGCAAATGGCAACTATAATGCAATAAAAAGATATATAAACGACTGTTATAACATGAAAACTATAAAAGTTATTTGCAACCATATCGGAGCCTTAAATTACCGCATTTTTGAACCTGTACCAATAAATATACCGATCTATCCAATTTTTGTAAAAATTCATTATGCCACAAATTATACACCAAAATAAAGTGCAACTGTAATGCTTTAAAATGATGCGTAAACTAATGCCCTAGCATGAAAACTGTCAAAGTTATTTGCAACCATATCGGAACCTCAAATTACCGCGTTTTTAAACATAGAACAATAATTCTACCGATCCATCAAATTGACCATTTTTTAGACGAACACATTATGCCACAAATGATATACCAAATTAAAGTGCAATCATAATGCTCTAAACTGATGCATAAATGACTGTCATAGCATGAAAACTGTCAAAGTAATTCACAACCATATCGGAACCTCAAATTACCGCCTTTTTAAACCTGGGAAAATAATTCTATCGATCTATCCAATTGGCCATCTTCTAAAAATACATTATGCAATAGATTGTATACCAAAACAAATGGCAACTAAAATGCAATAAAAAGATGTATAAACGACTGTTATAACATGAAAACTATAAAAGTTATTTGCAACCATATCGGGGCCTTAAATTACCGCATTTTTAAACCTGTACCAATAAATATACCGATCTATCCAATTTTTGTAAAATTCATTATGCCACAAATTATACACAAAAACAAAGTGCAACTGTAATGCTTTAAAATGATGCATAAATGACTGTCATAGCATGAAAACTGTCAAAGTTATTCACAACCATATCGGAACCTCAAATTACCGCGTTTTTAAACCTGGGAAAATAATTCTACCGATTTATCCAATTGGCCGTTTTCCAAAAATACATTATGCAATAAATTATATACCAAAGCAAATGGCAATTTTAATGCTTTAAAATGGTGCATAAACGACTGTCCTAGCACGAAAACTGCCAAAGTTAATTGCAGCCATATCGGAACCTCAGATTACCGCGTTATTAAACATAGAACAATAATTCTACCGATCTATCAAATTCACCAATTAGTAAAAACACACATTATGCTACAAATTATATACCATATTAAAGTGCAATCATAATGCTTTAAAATGAAGCATAAATGACTGTCATAGCATGAAAACTGTCAATGTTATTTGCAACCATATCGGAACCTCAAATTACCGCCTTTTTAAAGCTGTGAAAATAATTCTACCGATCTATCCAATTGGCCATTTTCTAAAAATATATTATGCAATAAATTATATACCAAAACAAATGGCAACTATAATGCAATAAAAAGATATATAAACGACTGTTATAACATGAAAACTATAAAAGTTATTTGCAACCATATCGGAGCCTTGAATTACCGCATTTTTAAACCTGTACCAATAAATATACCGATCTATCCAACTTTTTGTAAAAATTCATTATGCCACAAATTATACACCAAAATAAAGTGCAACTGTAATGCTTTAAAATGATGCATAAACTATTGCCCTAGCATGAAAACTGTCAAAGTTATTTGCAACCATATCGGAACCTCAAATTACCGCGTTTTTAAACATAGAACAATAATTCTACCGATCCTTCAAATTGACCATTTTTTAGACGAACACATTGTGCCACAAATGATATACCAATTAAAGTGCAATCATAATGCTTTAAAATGATGCATAAATGACTGTCAGCATAGCGCTGAAAACTGTCAATGTTATTGCAGCCATATCGCGAACCTCAACTACCGCGTTTTTTAAAGCCGTGTGAAAATAATTCTACCGATCTATCCAATGGCCATTTTTCCAAAATACATTATGGAAAATATTTATAACCAAAGCAACTGGCAACTAACTGCAATAAAAGATATATAAACGACTGTTATAACATGAAAACTATAAAAGTTATTTGCAACCATATCGGAGCCTTAAAATTACCGCATTTTTGAAACCTGTACCAATAAATATACCGATCTATCCCAATTTTTTGTACAATTTCATATGCCAACAAATTATACACCAAAATAAAGGCAACTGTAATGCTTTAAAATGATTGCTAAACTATGCCCCTAGCATGAAAACTGTCAAATTTATTTGCAACCATATCGGAACCTCAATTACCGCGTTTTTAAACATAGAACAATAATTCTACCGATCCTTCAAATTGACCATTTTTTAGACGAACACATTGTGCCACCAAATGATATACCAAATTAAAGTGCAATCATAATGCTTTAAAATGATGCATAAATGACTGTCATAGCATGAAAACTGTCAAAGTTATTCACAACCATATCGGAACCTCAAATTACCGCCTTTTTAAACCTGGAAAATAATTCTACCGATCTATCCAATTGGCCATTTTCTAAAATACATTATGCAATAAATTATATACCAAAACAAATGGCAACTAAAATGCAATAAAAAGATGTATAAACGACTGTTATAACATGAAACTATAAAGTTATTTGCAACCATATCGGGGCCTTAAATTACCGCATTTTTAAACCTGTACCAATAATATACCGATCTATCCAATTTTTGTAAAAACATTATGCCAAAATTATACCACAAAACAAAGTGCAACTGTAATGCTTTAAAATGATCATAAACTATTGCCCTAGCATGAAAACTGTCAAAGTTATT
>NW_023996519.1:0-40491 GCF_015586225.1 Lucilia sericata | reverse complement strand
GCATGAAAACTGTCAAAGTTATTCACAACCATATCGGAACCTCAAATTACCGCGTTTTTTAACCTGGGAAAATAATCCTACCGATTATCCAATTGGCCGTTTTCTAAAAATACATTATGCAATAAATTATATACCAAAACAAACTGAAAAGAAGATATCTCAAGTTTGGGTTGAACATTCCTTTTAATTATATCCAGCATTGTATTGTCTGGTAAAGGATTTTGTAACCTCATATTCATGGAAACGACTGTACTATGGAAATCATCGTAAGATTCCTTATACTGCTGCTTGCGCAACGAAATTTTTAAAATGATGTCATGTTCTGACTTAAGATATCCAAATTCTTTGGTCAATGCATACTTTAAAATGGGATAAGTTACTTCTCGTGTTTTCTTCATAAACAGCCAGTACCACTGTTTCAGCTTTTCCCTCGAGAAGTACATGAAAATTTGACAACAGATGTTCATCTGAACATCGTGTCCGAAAAGCGAGAGTGTCTACCTTAAAGAGGAAATCCGATACAGAACCGGAACCATCGTAAACTATCTTCCATTTTTCTAGTTTTATATTCAATTCACTGTTTAAATAGGATCTATTTGTATCCGAAGGAGTGTTATTATTTGAATTAGGTGTGTTTGAATATGTGGTATTTGTTTGAGGTATTGGTCTTCTTTGAGAAATAGAGTCATTAGCATTTCCTATTTGAGATATGCTATATCGGATAGAGGAAAGCTCTCTTCTAAACTCTTCTCTCGTATTTCTCATGGTTTGTTCCATTAATGAAATAAGAGTATCAAAGGTGTAGTGGTATCATTAGCATTACCAGTCGCGTTTGGTGAATTACTAATTAATTCAATATTTGACAAACTACTAGCTATTTGTCCAATTGGATCAACATTTTGCTGTGTGGGAATGGGATTATTATCCATCGTATTTGTAGTATTACAATTTGTAGGTGAATTGACAAATTTTGGTCACGAGGTATTTCTTGTGGGGGTTTTGGTATGTTTTTTCGTTATCGGAGAACGTGAACACGTGGATTTGATGTTTGAGGTAAATTTGAAAAACTTTGATCAAGTGGTGTTAGCTGTTGTGGTCTTGGGGTATTCCTAACAACTGGAGAATGTGTAACACGACGATTTAATGTTGAAGATGCGTCTTGGAAATCTGTAGAAGTATTATTCTAGATGAATCTGAACTTCTATTTTGACTACGTGAAAACGATGCACTATTTTGAGCACCCCTATTTCTAGTATTCATATTGGTAGAAAACAAGTAAAATATAAAAAACTAAGTTCAGTCTGTCTATTAATCTTTTCTGTTTGTCAGTTATTGTTATTTTATTTAAAATATTTGTAAAAACAAATAATTATTTAAGATTTTTAATTTAGTTAAGTAGGTATTATATTCGTATTTATTTTTAAGGGAATGGCAAAATTAACAATATGTGTTTTAGAAATCATCAATCTAAGCAAAATTTTAAACTTTACACAAAAAAAATATAGAAATTTCCTTAAAGAAAGAAAATGCAAATCCGCAACATTTGAAAGTATTTGAACTTTACACAATGGACTTGAAAAGCACTAAAATTATGTTAGCAAAACTTTTGCAACAAATGTCGAAATTCATTTTTCAAATTTTGGACTAAAAGCTTTATGTCAACATATTTCATTATGGTTAAAGAAAAATACAGTATATGTGATTTATATCGCTACAAGATTTAGTATATCTAATTTTAATACAGAAAAATCTCGGACTATATAAAGAAAATACGTATTTGGTGTTAAGAAAATATTTTTTGCATTAGTTTTAACCATAATTAAGAAAATTTATATTTTTAAAGATTTTATGTTGGCCTTACCAAGGCCTTTACGTTGGGCGCCATATATGTTACGCGCCGGCTAGATCTTTGAGATTTACAATCAATTTCTAATAAAAGATCACTACAGAAAGATGAGTTAACAGGCATGAAAGGTCTAGTTTCCCAGCTAGCTTTTAAAGGATTTGGTAACGAGGTTCTTACCCGAGTTTCTAGCGCGTTACATATAAAATCTACATTCATGCCAAACAAAATACCAGATGTAGTTAAAAAAAAATAAATAAGTAAAGTTTAAAATTGTTGTTGTGAGGCTTGTTGTTATGCTTAAGGGTACAATTTTTCCCACCCTATTGATAGTACACCTATGACAATCAAAATACCCTATAGTTTAAGCTGATTGTCCCTAAGAATGCTTAGATTGATTTAATCTCCTCTACATAATGAAAGTTTGTCATTCCCAAAAAAAATCAATGCTTAAAGATTCATATTTTCAAATTCAAACAATATGCATTTTTATTTAACAAAGAAAATCAAAGAATTATTGAAAAACAAAATATAAAATAATCGTATATCATAAATATAATTTACGCAAAATTTACTTCAAGAAGAAGAAGCATTGGAAACAAAATTAAGGTAAGTATTTTCTTAAAATATCATTATAAAGTAACTCTTTGAGTTGAATTACTTGACTAAATGATAATGTAAATAAACAAAATCAATAAAACAGAGATTTAACTAATGAAACGGACGGAATCGGACAATAATATCAATAGTAAATAATAATAATAAAGTAAATGAGAGTAAGAGACAATTATCAAGTTTACATTACTTACAGAAGTTATTGTTTGTTGTTGTAATTTCTTTTAAAACGTTTCATACCCTTTGTTCCGATGTTGGGCCCAGCAGAGGAATGTGGTGATGATGACGTAGACATCTGGTAGACTAATTTTTTTTTGAAAAAAAAACTTAATGCAAATTAATAATTCTTGTTACTCTCGATAATATAAAAGATACTTAAAAAAATGCGTAATGAAATATAGGGTTTCCAGCACTAGTTTTATACAATTCAAGAAATATTTTAGGTCTTAGAAAATATAATTATTAGGATTAACGTAATTGATAATTTTTTCTTTTAATAGTTTTAATATATGAGTGTAGTTAATTAATTTTATAATAAATTGTAAATATTATATAATTAGGACAATTTAATAATATTTGTTAGATATTTTAGATTTTTTTTTTTATATGTCACAGTGATATTTATATTAATAATAGTTTCAATTATTAATTGTAAGAATCACAAATTTATAATATATTATATATATATATATATATATATATATATATATATATATATATATATATATATATATATATATATATATGTATGCTTACCGCATACTTTGGGGACAGAAAAATTCTTCACTTTTTCCGATATACATCATATCTTTGCTATAATTTAAAAATACAAATTCGTTTTTTCGGACTTACAACCAACAGAAGTAGGTCAAAATGACTTTTAAGTATGCACCGCATATTTTGAGGACAGCTATATACGGCGCGTTTATTTCAGGGACATGTCCCCACAATATACGCTGTGTATATGAGGAATTTTATTGCCAGATTGTTTACTTATTTTGCTGGTACATTTATAACGGCGTTCACTTTTTACTACCGGCGGCATATAAAACGCAGTTCACATGGTACGTTCTTGCGTTTACATGGTAGTTACTTTCATTTATGCATTTCAATATTAAATAAATAGAAATTACTTAAGAAATAAGATAAAATACAAAATAGCAAACTACCTAGTATCATGTTCTTCTGTATTTACTTCAAAATTAAGCTTTTGTGTAATTGTGTATAGTATTTGTTATTAAATTTAAATTTATAGGGTATAGTTTAATGAACTTAATAACTGATTAATTTACGTTAGTTTAGTTTAATTTCCATTAGCAAGGTAGCTAATAGCTCCTAGTGGGTAAAAACTGGTTTTGCTGTGGAACAATTCGTAAAAAATAAAAAATTTGAATTATTTATACTTTTGTAGAAATAAAACAGGGTAAGTCAGAGAAACTTAAAATATATCTAAACTCCTGTAAAAGTTAACTTTTATCAACTTTTGAGAACTTATTAAATTTTGTTCGCCATTCTTCGCTAGCTAACAAGACGACGTTTATATTAACTTTAAATTTTTCTGACTTCCTTCTTTTTTCTAAATATGTCGACTTTAAACAACGAGCAGTGTTAACAACGTTTTCATAATTAAACTTACACGAAATTGACTTCGGAATTGTGTTTTTGCTAAATACAAATCTGTCCTCAAAGTATACGTAAATCAAAAGTCCTCAAACAATGCTGTACATAGAAAAACTGCACCCAAACTATGCTCAAGACAAATAATTTATATATATATAATATATATATATATATATATATATATAAGAATGTGTCAATTTGCCCCTATGGATTTTTTAATGGAATAAGTCGACTTTAAACGACCGAAATTTTTGAAATTTCAATTTTTTCAAATAAGTATAAAATATAAAAAGCCAACATTAAACAACTTTCGACTTATTCCGATTTTCTCGGACGGAGAGCTAGGTTTATGTTCCTTTACGATTTTTTCATAAAATTTTCGATCTTTTTTCTTCTTCTTCTGATTTTTTTTTTAATTTAACTCGAACTTAAACTAATTTTTACGAGTTATTCCAAGAAACCTACAGAAGAAGGTCAAAGTTTCTCCAAATTTGTCCAACTTTCATGACTTCATAGGGGTTTTTATCGAAAAAAGTCGACTTTAAACGACTAAAAAAGTTGACTTTAAACAACTTTAAAAACTTATTTATTTCTATTTTTATCATTCTTGAATAGAGTTTTTTAACTAAAAAGATAAATTTAATATACCGCATAGTTTGAAGATATTAAGATAAATTGACATTTTATTAAAAATACTCCAGGTTTTTTATAATGAATCATAATTTCTAAACGCATAAATATTGTGTGGGCATTTAAGCTTAATTCAATATATAAAAACTAAACATAAAAAAGTATATCTTTTGTGCTAATAACATATTTTAGGTACCACATTGTCTGAGGACATTCATATACTTTGAAAATATTGCTTAAAATTATTATACGCCTTACGTATACTTCGGGCACAGTTTTTATATGTCCCGCATAGTTTGAGGACATCTGTTGTTATACTACAAGAAAATTTGTTTACTTTAACAATTGTGCACCAAGTATTAACATTTTTAATAATTATTTCTGTTATAGTAACAGAAAGTAAATTAATTTAATTGCAATTTAATAAAATTCATGAAATATTGTTAATAATATTCGCATAACATAGATGTTATTGTTATGTTAACAATAAAATGTATAACAAAAATATGTCACAAATAACCCAACCAAATTTATTAGTTCTAGTGGCATCACCTTTGATGGTGTTTGTGTTGAGTGGTAGCATTAATTATAACTGTAAAATGAAATGGCTTGCATTCCAGAAAAAGTTTTTGAATAGAGTGGTTGGCAGCAGAACAGCGGTGTAAGTGTAAGTACAAATTTTATTTTTTATAACTGAAACCTCGTGGAAGTTAATTTTTTTATAAATGTTTTTTTTTTTATTTCTCTAGGTTCAGAAAACTTTTTAGGAGTAGGATTGCCTAATTTTTCATGTGGATTATCAACTTTAAAACTTTTTTGCTTTTTTATTAAAAGTGTGGATATTGATCACTGGTAAGTATAAGTTTTTCAACTTTTAAATATATCACACGTGGTTTTTATCTTTTAAAATTATGTTTTATTAATTTTTTTTCCAGATTCGGATAATTTTTTGACCAAATAACAGAATTTGCACAACATTTTCCTGCATAATAGTAGTTGGGGTATATTCATATTAAGTATACAAGATGGCTGATATCGGGTAAGACTACGGTTTTTTATCGATCCTCATACTGATTTCATTTCTGAATGCTTGCTTTAAGACGATGAACGTAACAAACATTGACAAATTAGCAAATTTAGCAAAAAAGTTTTTTACTTAAAAAATTTTAAATATTCTTTGAGCACAAAAAACAGTCAATAGGGAATGGATAGATGAATCGATCCGCATATTGATTTCATTTCTGCAACGTACAAACTTTGAGAAATTCAAAAATTTAACAAAAAGTTTTTGTACTTCAAAAAAAGTACCCGGGAATGAAATTAATACGTTGGTCGATACGTTTATAGACATCCTATCAATCACTTTTGACTGTTTTGGTGCTCAAAGAATATTTTAATTTTTTAAGTATAAAAACTATTTTCTTAAATTTATGAATTTTTCAAAATTGGTTGCATCACAGCAACTGATAAGAAGTACACAGAAATTAAATCAATACGGGGATCGAATTATTTTTCGATTAGTTATCGGTCATATATTTTTGTTTTGATGCTCAAAGAAGATTTAAAAAGTTTACGTACAAAATCTTTTCATATCTATCACATATTTTAGTTTTGCTGCTCAAAGAATATTTTAAAATTTGTTTGTATAAAAACTTTTTCATAAAATTAGCGACTTTGTCAAAATTTGTTACTTTACACCGGCTAATAGCAAGTACCCAGAAAAAAAATCAATATGCGGTTCGATACGTCTATTGATTCTCTATTGATCGCATATTTTAGATTTGTTACTCAAAGAATATTTTAAAATTTTTTAGTATAAAAACTTTTTCATTAAGTTTGCGAGTTTGTCAAAGTTTGTTACGTTACACTTCTTATAGCAAGTACTCAGAAAAAAAATCAATATGCGGTTCGATTCGTCTATTGATTCTCATATTGATTTTTTTCTAAGTACTTGCTATAAGACTGTATAACGTAACAAACTTTATAAATTCGCAAATTTAACCCAAAAGTTTTTATACAAAAAAATTTTTAAATATTCTTTGAGCAGCAAAACTAAAATATGCGATCAATAGAGAATCAATAGACGAATCGAACCGCATATTGATTTTTTTCTGAGTACTTGCTATTAGCCGGTGTAAAGTAACAAACTTTGACAAAGTCGCACATTTTATGAAAAAGTTTTTATACAAAAAAATTTTAAAATATTCTTTGAGCAGCAAAACTAAAATATGTGATCGATAGGGAATCAATAGACGAATCGAAACCCATATTAATTTTTTTCTACGTACTTGCTTACCGTCTTATAGCAAGTACTTAGAAAAAAATCAATATGGGGCTCGATTCGTCTATTGATTCTCTATTGATCGCATATTTTAGATTTGCTGCTCAAAGAATATTTTAAAATTTGTTTGTATAAAAACTTTTTCATTAAATTTGCGAATTTGTCAAAGTTTGTTACGTTACACCGTCTTATAGCAAGTACTCAGAAAAAAATCAATATGCGGTTCGATTTGTCTATTGATCGCATATTTTAGTTTTGCTGCTCAAAGAATATTTAAAAATTTTTTAGTATAAAAACTTTTTCATTAAGTTTGCGAGTTTGTCAAAGTTTGTTACGTTACACTTCTTATAGCAAGTACTCAGAAAAAAAATCAATATGCTGTTCGATTCGTCTATTGATTTTCTATTGATCGCATATTTTAGTTTTGTTGCTCAAAGAATATTTAAAAATTTTTTTGTATAAAAACTTTTGGGTTAAATTTGCGAACTTACAAAGTTTGTTACGTTATACCGTCTTATAGCAAGTACTCAGAAAAAAAAAACAATATGCGGTTCGATTCGTCTATTGATTCCCTATCGATCACATATTTTAGTTTTGCTGCTCAAAGAATGTTTTAAAATTTTTTTGTATAAAAACTTTTTCATAAAATGTGCGACTTTGTCAAAATTTGTTACTTTACACCGGCTAATAGCAAGTACTCAGAAAAAAAATCAATATGCGGTTCGATTCATCTATTGATTCTCTATTGATCGCATATTTTAGATTTGCTGCTCAAAGAATATTTGAAAATTTTTTAGTATAAAAACTTTTTCATTAAATTTGCGAATTTGTCAAAGTTTGTTACGTTACACCGTCTTATAGCAAGTACTCAGAAAAAAATCAATATGCAGTTCGATTTGTCTATTCAATCAATCGAACCCCATATTGATTTTTTTCTAAGTACTTGCTATAAGACTCTATAACGTAACAAACTTTGTAAATTCGCAAATTTAACCCAAAAGTTTTTATACAAAAAAATTTTTAAATATTTTTTGAGCAGCAAAACTAAAATATGCGATCAATAGAGAATCAATAGACGAATCGAACCGCATTTAATTTTTTTCTGAGTACTTGCTATTAGCCGGTGTAAAGTAACAAACTTTGACAAATTCGCAAATTTAATGAAAAAGTTTTTATACAAAACAATTTTAAAATATTCTTTGAGCAGCAAAACTAAAATATGTGATCGATAGGGAATCAATAGACGAATCGAACCGCATATTTATTTTTTTTTCTGAGTACTTGCTATTAGCCGGTGTAAAGTAACAAACTTTGACAAAGTCGCACATTTTATGAAAAAGTTTTTATACAAAACAATTTTAAAATATTCTTTGAGCAGCAAAACTAAAATATGTGATCGATAGGGAATCAATAGACGAATCGAACCCCATATTGATTTTTTTCTAAGTACTTGGTATAAGACGGTATAACGTAACAAACATTGTAAATTCGCAAATTTAACCCAAAGTTTTTATACTAAAAAAATTTTAAATATTCTTTGAGCAGCAAAACTAAAATATGCGATCAATAGAGAATCAATAGGCGAATCGAACCGCATATTGATTTTTTTTCTGAGTACTTGCTATTAGCCGGTGTAAAGTAACAAACTTTGACAAATTCGCAAATTTATGAAAAAGTTTTTATACAAAACAATTTTAAAATATTCTTTGAGCAGCAAAACTAAAATATGTGATCGATAGGGAATCAATAGACGAATCGAACCGCATATTTATTTTTTTTTCTGAGTACTTGCTATTAGCCGGTGTAAAGTAACAAACTTTGACAAAGTCGCACATTTTATGAAAAAGTTTTTATACAAAAAATGTTAAAACATTCTTTGAGCAGCAAAACTAAAATATGTGATCGATAGGGAATCAATAGACGAATCGAAACCCATATTAATTTTTTTCTACGTACTTGCTTACCGTCTTATAGCAAGTACTTAGAAAAAAATCAATATGGGGCTCGATTCGTCTATTGATTCTCTATTGATCGCATATTTTAGATTTGCTGCTCAAAGAATATTTTAAAATTTGTTTGTATAAAAACTTTTTCATTAAATTTGCGAATTTGTCAAAGTTTGTTACGTTACACCGTCTTATAGCAAGTACTCAGAAAAAAATCAATATGCGGTTCGATTTGTCTATTGATCGCATATTTTAGTTTTGCTGCTCAAAGAATATTTAAAAATTTTTTAGTATAAAAACTTTTGAGTTAAATTTGCGAATTGACAATGTTTGTTACGTTATACAGTCTTATAACAAGTACTTAGAAAAAAACAATATGGGGTTCGATTCGTCTATTGATTCCCTATCGATCACATATTTTAGTTTTGCTGCTCAAAGAATATTTTAAAATTGTTTTGTATAAAAACTTTTTCATAAAATTTGCGACTTTGTCAAAGTTTGTTACTTTACACCGGCTAATAGCAAGTACTCAGAAAAAAATCAATATGCGGTTCGATTCGTCTATTGATCGCATATTTTAGATTTGCTGCTCAAAGAATATTTAAAAATTTTTTAGTATAAAAACTTTTTCATTAAGTTTGCGAGTTTGTCAAAGTTTGTTACGTTACACTTCTTATAGCAAGTACTCAGAAAAAAAATCAATATGCTGTTCGATTCGTCTATTGATTTTCTATTGATCGCATATTTTAGTTTTGCTGCTCAAAGAATATTTAAAAATTTTTTTGTATAAAAACTTTTGGGTTAAATTTGCGAATTTACAAAGTTTGTTACGTTATACCGTCTTATAGCAAGTACTCAGAAAAAAAAACAATATGCGGTTCGATTCGTCTATTGATTCCCTATCGATCACATATTTTAGTTTTGCTGCTCAAAGAATGTTTTAAAATTTTTTTGTATAAAAACTTTTTCATAAAATGTGCGACTTTGTCAAAATTTGTTACTTTACACCGGCTAATAGCAAGTACTCAGAAAAAAAAATCAATATGCGGTTCGATTCATCTATTGATTCTCTATTGATCGCATATTTTAGATTTGCTGCTCAAAGAATATTTGAAAATTTTTTAGTATAAAAACTTTTTCATTAAATTTGCGAATTTGTCAAAGTTTGTTACGTTACACCGTCTTATAGCAAGTACTCAGAAAAAAATCAATATGCAGGTCGATTTGTCTATTCAATCAATCGAACCCCATATTGATTTTTTTCTAAGTACTTGCTATAAGACTCTATAACGTAACAAACTTTGTAAATTCGCAAATTTAACCCAAAAGTTTTTATACAAAAAAATTTTTAAATATTTTTTGAGCAGCAAAACTAAAATATGCGATCAATAGAGAATCAATAGACGAATCGAACCGCATTTAATTTTTTTCTGAGTACTTGCTATTAGCCGGTGTAAAGTAACAAACTTTGACAAATTCGCAAATTTAATGAAAAAGTTTTTATACAAAACAATTTTAAAATATTCTTTGAGCAGCAAAACTAAAATATGTGATCGATAGGGAATCAATAGACGAATCGAACCGCATATTTATTTTTTTTTTCTGAGTACTTGCTATTAGCCGGTGTAAAGTAACAAACTTTGACAAAGTCGCACATTTTATGAAAAAGTTTTTATACAAAAAATGTTAAAACATTCTTTGAGCAGCAAAACTAAAATATGTGATCGATAGGGAATCAATAGACGAATCGAAACCCATATTAATTTTTTTCTACGTACTTGCTTACCGTCTTATAGCAAGTACTTAGAAAAAAATCAATATGGGGCTCGATTCGTCTATTGATTCTCTATTGATCGCATATTTTAGATTTGCTGCTTAAAGAATATTTTAAAATTTGTTTGTATAAAAACTTTTTCATTAAATTTGCGAATTTGTCAAAGTTTGTTACGTTACACCGTCTTATAGCAAGTACTCAGAAAAAAATCAATATGCGGTTCGATTTGTCTATTGATCGCATATTTTAGTTTTGCTGCTCAAAGAATATTTAAAAATTTTTTAGTATAAAAACTTTTGAGTTAAATTTGCGAATTTACAATGTTTGTTACGTTATACAGTCTTATAACAAGTACTTAGAAAAAAACAATATGGGGTTCGATTCGTCTATTGATTCCCTATCGATCACATATTTTAGTTTTGCTGCTCAAAAAATATTTTAAAATTGTTTTGTATAAAAACTTTTTCATAAAATTTGCGACTTTGTCAAAGTTTGTTACTTTACACCGGCTAATAGCAAGTACTCAGAAAAAAATAAATATGCGGTTCGATTCGTCTATTGATCGCATATTTTAGATTTGCTGCTCAAAGAATATTTAAAAATTTTTTAGTATAAAAACTTTTTCATTAAGTTTGCGAGTTTGTCAAAGTTTGTTACGTTACACTTCTTATAGCAAGTACTCAGAAAAAAAATCAATACGCTGTTCGATTCGTCTATTGATTTTCTATTGATCGCATATTTTAGTTTTGCTGCTCAAAGAATATTTAAAAATTTTTTTGTATAAAAACTTTTGGGTTAAATTTGCGAATTTACAAAGTTTGTTACGTTATACCGTCTTATAGCAAGTACTCAGAAAAAAAAACAATATGCGGTTCGATTCGTCTATTGATTCCCTATCGATCACATATTTTAGTTTTGCTGCTCAAAGAATGTTTTAAAATTTTTTTGTATAAAAACTTTTTCATAAAATGTGCGACTTTGTCAAAATTTGTTACTTTACACCGGCTAATAGCAAGTACTCAGAAAAAAAATCAATATGCGGTTCGATTCATCTATTGATTCTCTATTGATCGCATATTTTAGATTTGCTGCTCAAAGAATATTTGAAAATTTTTTATTATAAAAACTTTTTCATTAAATTTGCGAATTTGTCAAAGTTTGTTACGTTACACCGTCTTATAGCAAGTACTCAGAAAAAAATCAATATGCAGTTCGATTTGTCTATTCAATCAATCGAACCCCATATTGATTTTTTTCTAAGTACTTGCTATAAGACTGTATAACGTAACAAACTTTGTAAATTCGCAAATTTAACCCAAAAGTTTTTATACAAAAAAAATTTTAAATATTTTTTGAGCAGCAAAACTAAAATATGCGATCAATAGAGAATCAATAGACGAATCGAACCGCATTTAATTTTTTTCTGAGTACTTGCTATTAGCCGCTGTAAAGTAACAAACTTTGACAAATTCGCAAATTTAATGAAAAAGTTTTTATACAAAACAATTTTAAAATATTCTTTGAGCAGCAAAACTAAAATATGTGATCGATAGGGAATCAATAGACGAATCGAACCGCATATTTATTTTTTTTTCTGAGTACTTGCTATTAGCCGGTGTAAAGTAACAAACTTTGACAAAGTCGCACATTTTATGAAAAAGTTTTTATACAAAAAAATTTTAAAATATTCTTTGAGCAGCAAAACTAAAATATGTGATCGATAGGGAATCAATAGACGAATCGAAACCCATATTAATTTTTTTCTAAGTACTTGCTTACCGTCTTATAGGAAGTACTTCAAAAAAAATCAATATGGGGTTCGATTCGTCTATTGATTCCCTATCGATCACATATTTTAGTATTGCTGCTCAAAGAATATTTTAAAATTTTTTAGTATAAAAACATTTTTGTTAAATTTGCGACTTCGTCAAAGTTTGTTAAGTTACACTGGCTAATAGGAAGTACCCAAAAATGAAATCAATATGGGAATCAATTAGTCTATCGATTCCCCATCGGACACTATTGACTGTTTTGTTGCTCAAAGAATATTTTTAATTTTTTAAGCATAAACACTTTTTTGTTAAATTTGTAATTTCTTCAAAGTTTGTTACATCACAGCATCTCATAGAAAGTACCCCGAAAAACGCACATATTTCATTAATTAATAAATCTATGATAGTAAAATTCTACTTGAATATGTTTTGTATGCATTTAAATCATTTAAGAATTTTTTTCCTGACCGGTCCATAATTGGTCACAATTCCCATATAAGGACCATTCCCAAAAATTACTTAAATGCACATTGAGAATCAAATTTATACAAATGTGTATTTTGTATATATAAATCATTATGCGGATTTTTTTCCGAATCGGTCTAAGTCTAAGGTCCCATATAAGGTTCACTTCTGAAAATCACTTAATACCACTTAATTCGTTATTAAATGATTATATCTGGATAAAATTCGACTTGAGTATGTTCTGTGTATAGATAAATCATTCTATTAAAATGCTTTAGAACTCGCCTATTAATATACATTTTTCTTAACCTAATGAAATTTAGTTCCACATATGCATAAATATTAGTACCCTCACTACGGAGACAAACATTTTTTCAAGTAATATAAAAATTAGATAGTTAAATGGGTTTTAATAAAAAGTAGCTTGCTGGTGGAGATTTTTAATTTTTTGGTTGTTACGCCATTTTCCATTTAAGGAGACGATATATAATTTTCATTACATTTAACTGATTTTTTTTATTTATTTTTTATTTACTTATTTATTTATGTGTTAATAAAAAAATTAATTTACAGGAAATATTCGCTGATTAGGTACGACAATGAAGAGTATGACATAGTGCTATCTAATATGGTCAAAAAAATAGAAAACAAGAACTGCACTGTAAAATATAAAGGTACAAGATATAAAGCAACACTAATTTCAAATAATGGTAAGTGAAAACGTATTACCGAAAATTATTATTTCTATATTATTATTATCCAATTTAAAAACTTTTAAATGTTTATAAAAAAAGGTTTTCCATAGAATTTTTGTAAGAAATCATAAATTTCAAAAATCACTAAGCTGTTAACTTTAAAATTTAACGTTTAAATGATTGTTTAATGTGTTATCATAGAAATGATTATAAACCATTAATGGAAAATTCAATAATTCAGTACTTATTGACGTCGAATAATACCGTAGTACCCTTATGGAATTTTCGGAACGTTTCCCAACTTATTAACTTTTACTAAGAGGAACACACTATCAAGAACATGTAGCCCGTTTGTATGGATGAAAGTATAATTGATTCTAAGATACAAAAAAAAGAGTTTCCCATATGTATTAACTAAATTTTTTGATAATTTTCATTTCTGAATAAATTCAAAAGTGAAGAAAATTAAAATGCAGGGGTTCTTATTTTTAAAGAGCAAAAGATTTGAAAAAGTGGTAGTAGTTTTAACTTAAAAAATCCTAAAGTTTGTCAAATTTGATAATTTGTTTTAAATATACAAGTGTTGACTTTTAATCCAAAAAATTAAATCACAGATTTATGGTCGTTAAAGTAATGAAACTCACACTACTGGAACTGGTCGAAAATTCAGTTACAAATTTTGCACCATTACAAACCAACAAACTAACAAAGCAAGTTAAAAAAGAGCTTATAAAAAGAAACAAAATTTTTTGTATTAAAAAAAGGTGGAATATTTTTACAAAAGTTAGCGCAACTGATTACTTTATTAAGTTTTAGATTTTTCTGATCTGAACTGAAATGTAATGGAATCCTAACTTAATGTGTTTCTTTTCAAAGGTAATAAATTATAAACTTACTGCCTCATGGTCAACGTCAAGCATGATAAAAATTTAAATTAAAAAAAATTTACTTAAACAATTATAACTCAGAAATTTGACCGTAAATTTTCGATTTCTTTCTTTTTTTATTAAAAGTCAACAAATTTGAAAATAACCAAACATATGATTTTTTAAAGTTAAAACTTTAAAAAATAGCGCTTTTCCATATATTTTGCTTTTCAAAAGCAAACAAAGTGATCGGGGAAAACAAAAAGAATTTCGGCAAGGAGTATATAAAGTAATACGAACGAAGATACTAACTGATAATCTGAAAATTATAATTTTTTAATAAAATCATAGATTTAAAAATTGTCTTAATGATTTATTTCCTTTTTCAGAAAATTTTGATATCTCTTTTATTGACTTAAATTAAAATGTATTTGTTTGTTCTTTATTTTCAGAAAATCCAATAACAGCAAGCTACAGAAAGTCTCTTACTGATGTGAAATAATCATAAAACGCCCATAAACGCAGAAAAGTGCTTTAAAAAATTAAATTTTTCTTTATCAAATAAAAAATAACATTTGATTTATCGAATAAAATTATTATATTTTGATTTGCTTATTAAAATTAAATATTTAATAAAATGCATGTAATATTAATATTATTAATATATCTAAAACACAATACAAACCATTTTTTATGAAAAACAATTAACACACTGTTTATATTAGAAAAGAGTTTTCGATTTTATTAAAAAAATTTATGTCACAAAAGAAAACAAGTATTTAAATTAAAAAAAAATGAATTACAAAAACTTTAAATACGAGCTATAAATTTATATAATTTTATTTATATAAAATCTTTGTATATCTGAAACACAGTACAAACAATTTTGTATGAAAAACAATTAACACACTGTTATATTACAAAACAATTTTCTATTTTTTTTATAAAAAATGTTTGTCAGAAAAAATTAAAATACCAAGTTTTAATCTTTTTAACATATTAATCAAAAAACTTTAAAAACTGAGCTATAAATTTATATGAATTTATTTATATTAATCGAATTAAAAAAAATAATTATAAAACAATAAATTTGATAACTGATATATCTAACAAAATTGCGTTTAATTTCATTAATGTAAATATGGATTTTTAACATATTTTTTTTTAAATCTTCAAACCCATTGAGAAATGCACTGAAGCAAATACTACTTAACATTTTCATTACTTAGATATATATTTTACGATAGGAATAAGTTTAAAATTTACTTGTGAGTTCGGTTCTAGATGTAACGGAAACGACCTTATGTTGTGGTGAAAACTAAATTTTCTAGAAGAGTTTCCGTTATTTTATGATTTGTAACTTAATAGATATCATATGAAAGTAGGATTCGATTTCATATGATACATACATTTTATAAGTTTTATTGTTGCATCCTATTTTACTGTTATTTAAGAAATTTGGCATTGGAAAAATTAATAGAAATATCCTAATATTTCTAAAACGTTGCTTTTGTATTTATTTTTGAAAATATTATAAATGAAATTCCTAATATAAAAATATACTTTTTCCTTTGTTGTTTATGTTAACGTTCGTTCTTTCAACGATTAGTTGACCATACGAGTTCTGATAGTCGAAACAGCCACGTCTCAAATTTTCTTAAATAAAAATTTATAATAGTGAAAGAAATTACTTCAAAAGGATAAATTATCTAAAAAATTTGTTTTGAATCCAATTATATCCACCGATTTTTGAGCCAAATTTATGCAATATTTCGCTATTTTGCAATTCAACCTTTGTAGTTAAAAATATGAATCGTTTCTATTACTTTTTCCAAACCCAAATTTCTTAATTTCTTACCAATAAAATACGATGGAACAAGAAAACCTGTAAAATCCATATATCGTATGAGAGTTAAATACGATTTATTTGAGATACAAGTCATCAAATTCTAACGGGTAGTTATTGAGAAACTTTAGTTTTAAGCGCAAAATAAGATCGTTTCTATAATTTTTCCTACCACTGCAATTTATCTATATATATATATATAAATGAATGTGTGTTTGTTAGCATGTTTATATGTTTGTATGTTTGAACGTTATAGACTACTAAACGGCTGAACCGATTTTCTTGAAATTTTCACAGCGTATTCCTATATGTCTGGAATAGGTAATAGGCTACTTTTTATTTTGAAATTTCAAGTGGGCGAGGAGCCCATATTAAGAAAATATTAAATCCTTATATTTGAGATAATATAACAGAGTCCACAAATTTTGTCGGAGCCACTTTAGTGTCAATATGATTATTTAGGACAAAAAGTAGGCGGACTAGTATTAGGGGCGTGGCACCTCCCTTATAATTTAAATACAAAAATTCGTTTATCTTAGAAATAATTACAGTTATAATATTAAAATTTTGCACGAATACCTTTAACATCCATGTAAACATTTTGGGAAATAAATTGGCGAATACCCATGAGGGGAGCGGCACCTCCCTTATTAATTAAATACAAAAATTCGTTTATCTGGGAAACTAATAGAACTAAAGTCTAACCGATTTTATTTCAATTTTAATATCGTGTTTTGATCCAAAACTTAATTTTCAATTAGAAAATTAAAAAATGAGTTTTGCAGTTTGCCGAAAAACTGCCTTTCTGAAAGAGATCTTGAACATTTAAGAAGAACAGAAGAACATTTAAGTATAAAAAACATGTCTAATATCCAATTATGTTGCCTTCTATCTTGTTCCGAGTTTGATCTAATTTTTTCATAAAACGGAAAGCAGTTTTGCAAACCTTCAAGTGTTCCTTGTATTTTCCCAGTCCGGAACAAAATATGGACCCTATGAGCAATACGCAAATAACGGTACGAGTTAAAAAAATTTACATGTCGAAGGTGCCCAAGTTTTTAGCATTCATAATATTATTTTAAGATAAAGTAATGAAAAATAGTTTCATTAATATTCATGAAACATCATTAAAGTATAATTTGTTTTGGCACTTAATATTTTTATATAAAACGGTAACCCCAGAAAAATTAATATGCAGTAAAGTCAAATACCGGTTGGACTACATTACCAAAGAGAGAAATACATTTTTATTAGGAAGGTATATTATATAATATACCACAAAAACAAAAATACAGCGCAGGGAATTTTAATTTTCATTTGATTTTTTTTAAATTTTCATTAAATTTATTTAAAATTTTCTAAGAAATTGTATTCGCTAAGATTTAGCGAATGCAATATAATTCGCATATGCATATTAAATCGTTGTCTTTAATGGTCTTTTTATATTAGGAATATATAAAAATTGTTTTAAGCTCTCTGATGGTTTTGAAATTATGGGACTTCATAGTTAAAATTTTTAAATATAAAATGGATACACAGGCGATACTAAATAGTAGAAAAATAAATTTTCCAAAAAAAATGTGCAGGTGATCTTAATTCCTTCGAATAACTATGTAGACGTTTCATAATATTTTCCTCAAACCATTCTTAAAAGAAATGTCCAAAACAATGCTTTAAATATAAAAAAACTGGTACATTTTAGTTAAAATGTACGCATTTTGAGAGTCTTAATATCCCTTGTTTATAATTTGAGTTCAGTTATTCTATGTATAGTATAGTTCGAGAACAGTTTTTATGTATCACAAAGAATAGAGCATTTACATTTAACATTCATAGTACTATTTTTACTTAAAGTATTTAATGTTAATGTTAAAGTAATGAAAATAAATTAGTTTAATTAAAATTCATGAAATAACATTAAAGTATAATTTGTTATGGGACTTATCTTTTTATATAAAACGGTAAACCCAAAAATATGAGGAAAACAAGTATTTTTAATTTTTTCAGAGAAAAATTGTATACGACGCACAGTGAGACATTTGGCACTTTTAGAACGACATTAATCAAATCTTAGTGATATTGAGTTCTAATTTTAGTTACAGTTAGCACACAATTGGCCAAACGCTCCACATAATAATCAGCACGATAAGACTACTGCCACGCCAATTTTTTACAAGTATATATTGAAAAAAATTTAATTTTTGGTTGCATATATCTCAAAACTTTTGCTATCGATTTTGAATTTTTATATATTTTTAGAAAGACAATTTTATACAGATTACGATTTATTTATAAGAAAATGCAAAATTTAAATATTTGTAGCACAGTCTCTGCAAAAAGTTAATAAAACCCATTTTTCTATTTAAACAAATTTTCAACGTTTAGGGACTGTTTGAAACGGGTTAGTATTATCCGATTTGTCTCAAATGCTCAGCATTGCAGTATTAGTGCATGCTCTTCTATAATTTTTACAAATATACTTTATATAACTTCCCTAATGAATATTAGGGTAGTAACTTTTAGAAATTTTTCTCAAATTGTAAAAATATTCGCAAATAATTGAATCTTTGAGCACCTATATTTCGGATTAAAGGAACTTTGCAATATTTTTAGTTATTTTTCTATAGTATATGGAATGTTTACTGTTAACTATAATTACAAGCAAGACAATTGGAAAGCGTTTATTTTTTTATTTTTGTCGTTCTAAAAGTGCCAAATGTCTCACTGTGCGACGGTTAGCATACAATACTATAGAAAAAATAATTCTTTAAATAAATTGTGCTGGTGACTTTGACTTGTTTTATATATTAAATCGGTATAATTAAATGGTCTTCTGTTTAGATTAATAATATATAAATACTCGAGAAAGTCGAAAAATATGAACTAAATCGTAAAAGGTTGTTTGAAGTCAGGAAAATTCGAAAGAAGTCGACATTTATTTACAAAAATGGGTTATTAAAATTTTTATATGACAAAACATTTTATCGAAATAATATAACTTTTGCATTCGTTAAAGTTATTTAAACTAGACTTGAAAAAACAGAAAATCAGAAAAATTTTAATTTTGTTGAAATGACTTAACTTCATATTTTTAGTTAAAAAAAACTTTAGCTAGTCAAGAATGATGAAACAAATTAAATAAGTTTTCTATTATTTTATAACTTATTTTAAAAATGTTAATTCATGGACCAATATATTGTCTATTTTCAATTTCAGAAATTCTTTTGAGAATCTTTTCCCGACAATTATTTACAAAATCGGATAAAAATTGCAGAAAGTCGACTTTTTATTAAAATAATTGCAAATTATGGCTTAACACTTCATTATCAAGTGTAGAATTTTTCTTTTTATATTGTCTATTTTATGATTGTCCTATGGTTTTAAAGATTTTTCGACTTATATCGAAATTTCTATATGACAAAATAGACAATTTACCGAAATAATATAAAGTCGAAAAAATAATATAAAGTTTAAAAGAACTCGAACTATAATAAAAAAAATAATAAAAAAAAGTGTTTAAAATTTGTTTAAAGTCAAATTTTTTAGTCGTTTAAAATCGACTTTTTTTCATGAAAACCCATATAAAGTCAAGAATGTTGGACAAATTTGAAAAAGGTCGTAAAAATTAGTTTAAGTTATAGTTAAATTTGAAAGAGATCGTAAGAAGTCTTCAAAGATCGACTTTCTAAGAAAACAAATTGAGAAAATTTAAAATTTTACAAAAGAATCGTAAAGAACATAAAACTGGCTCTCCGCCTCAACAAAATCCGGCAAATTCGGAATAAGTCGACAGTCGGCTTTTTATTATTATATAACCTATTTTAAAAATCCGAAATTCCAAAAATTTCGAAAGATATCGTTAAAATTCGACTTTATCAAATGATATAATGTTCATAAACCGATATAATGTCCATTTTAAATTTCAGAGATTCTTACAAATTATTCAATTATTTACAAGATTGGATAAAAATTGCAGAAAGTCAACTTCTTATTAAAATAATTGCAAAATTTGGCTTAACACTTTTTTATCAAGTGTAGATAGGCTAGAATTAACACAAACTCATAAGTGATCAATAAATGTGTCCAATAACATCCTGTTATGAAATTTTTAAGTTTTAAGAATTTTCATTAAAAGCAAATTAATAACATTATTAAAATTTTCGGAAATTATGGTGTACATGAAAATACGATGCTCAAATTATACATAACATTATATTATTTCCACTAACATGTTTTGGGCTAAACAAGTGAAAATTTAAACATTTTCTTATTTATATATATATTTAAATATATATAATTATTTGCCTTGCGCATAGTTTGGGTGCATTTTTTCTATGTACTGCATTGTTTGAGGACTTTTGATTTACGTATAGTTTGAGGACATATTTTTATTTATCGAATTTAATAAAAATTAATGAAATACCACATTAGCTTTGTAAGTACCATTCGAAAAGTTCTTTAAAGTCGAATTTAATAAAAATTCATGAAATACCACTTTAGCTTTGTAAGTACCATTCGAAAAGTTGTTTAAAGTCGACTTTTTCAGGAAAAATAAGAAATGAATAATGGCGAACAAAATTTAATGCGTTTTTAAATATTGTTTAAAGTAAAGCCCTTTTAATTAGACTTTTTTCCATAAAAATCCCCATATCCGCAAATTGGCACATTTTCCCATGTGTTAATTTGAATATATATACTTGCTTTGCGCACAGTTTGGTATACGTGTTGTTTGAGCCTGAAGCATGGTCTTGAGATTTATAAAGACTTTAAAAAAATAAAAAATGTCGTATTGACATTACTAGAAAAATATTTTATTTAGTTAATAATAATAAATATTCATGGCAATCGATCTTCTACATATTTAAAAGAATTTACTTTTTCTCATTTCATTACACTCATGTATCAATAAAAAAATGTATCAAGTGTAGACATTGTCGGTATGTGTGCATTTCTATTGGCGCGAATTAAAACAAACTCCAAAGTTACCACGATGACATTTTTGAAAACGGCGTCGGTGCGAAAACTAAATGGCGCCAAAAATATACGAAAGTCCAAAGCGACAAGTTGATACTATTTCAACGGCGGAAAATTCCTAATTTCCCATAAAAGTATGGTAACCCCAAAACCAAAAAAAAAAATTAAAATCAAAAATTAAGGCATTAAATGCGTATACATTAAAAAAATTATACTTAATTATAATATATTTAACATTGCGGAATCGAATTATGCAATAAAAAAAAATTGGAAAAAAATGTCCTCAAAGTAACATGTCCCCAAACTATGCGCAAGGCATATAAAATTTTGGGGACAGTCCCCAAAGTATGCAAATGTCCTCAAACAATGCGGTAGATCGAAACACTGTCCCCAAAGTATGCGGTAAGCATACATATATATATATATATATATATATATATATATATATATATATATATATATATATATATATATATATATATATATATAATAGTTATTAGGCATGAGAATATAACATATAAAATATAATATGTATTTAGATTTTAGTTAGAGGTAATTTTTTTACGTATTTTAGTTCATATTTAGAGCAATTTACTTTTAGTGTTTAGCACAATTTGTATTATTTAGAAAAATCAGCTAGTTTAGAATAATTTCATTTAGTATTAATTGAATATGCCAGAAAATAACTTTGGAATTAGTAGAATTTCAATTCAAAGATTTTAGCAATAATAGGTTATTGAATATTTAGAGCTGGTATAGTTTTGGAAATACTTATGGTATTTGGAATTTTAATTCCCAAAATGAGGGTTATGTAATCAAGGTGATGATCGCAGGTGATGATCGGTTTACAGCCCTCGTGCTCTGGATTAAGCAAAGATGTTAGAATGCTTTATTCGTACTAATCCAGAAAAGTTGAGTAATGCACACTTTAGACTTTTGGGAGACTTTATGTATCTAGCAAGACTCCTTCTTACCAGACCTTCTTACGATTTCCAAGAAATCATCAAATTGATGACTTTATGCCAAATTTTGTGTCAAAACCAAGAAGAAATCCTAGATCACAATTTTTTAAACTAATTATTATAATTTAATAAACTAATTATTATAATGAGAACATTTACCTTAATTTTTAGTTTTTATTTATTTTTTATTATTTTATCACAGAATAATAAAAATTTAAGTTTCCAATCAAATAGGATTATGTTATATACTTTAATCACTCTTGTGTAATATGTATATTATTTTACCGATCTTATTACCGCACTCCAGTTAATCTTGATTAAAATTGAACGCATAATATTAAAATTGCAAAGTATGTAGAAAAAATCAAAAAAAGGTAACGGAATTGACATTCCTTTGGTCTTGATCTCTTTTGCAAAAAAAGAATTAACAAAAGTGCGTAATCTCTGAGAAAAAAATATGCGAGGAAAAAAAATATCTCATGATATAAAAATTAACCTATGGATAGTTTCAGGGTTTTCGAAACTTGAACATTTTCTGGTCTGTTTATTTATCATTTGGGAGTCAATTTCTTGAAGTTTATTCAATAATAAAAAAAAACTGCAACAAAATTGGTCAATTTGATAGATCGGTAGAATTATTGTTCTATAATTAATAAACGATGTAATCTGAGGTTCCGATATGGTTGCAATTAACTTTGGCAGTTTTCTTGCTAGGACAGTCGTTTATGCACCATTTTAAAGCATTAAAATTGCCATTTGTTTTGGTATATAATTTATTGCATAATGTATTTTTAGAAAATGGCCAATTGGATAGATCGGTAGAATTATTTTCCCAGGTTTAAAAAGGCGGTAATTTGAGGTTCCGATATGGTTGTGAATAATTTTGACAGTTTTCATGCTATGACAGACATTTATGCATCATTTTAAAGCATTATGATTGCACTTTAATTTGGTATATCATTTGTGGCACAATGTGTTCGTCTAAAAAATGGTCAATTTGAAGGATCGGTAGAATTATTGTTCTATGTTTAAAAACGCGGTAATTTGAGGTTCCGATATGGTTGCAAATAACTTTGACAGTTTTCATGCTAGGGCAATAGTTTATGCATCATTTTAAAGCATTACAGTTGCACTTTATTTTGGTGTATAATTTGTGGCATAATGAATTTTTACAAAAGTTGGATAGATCGGTATATTTATTGGTACAGGTTTAAAAATGCGGTAATTCAAGGCTCCGATATGGTTGCAAATAACTTTTATAGTTTTCATGTTATAACAGTCGTTTATATATCTTTTTATTGCATTATAGTTGCCATTTGTTTTGGTATATGATTTATTGCATAATATATTTTTAGAAAATTGCCAATTGGATAGATCGGTAGAATTATTTTCACAGCTTTAAAAAGGCGGTAATTTGAGGTTCCGATATGGTTGCAAATAACATTGACAGTTTTCATGCTATGACAGTCATTTATGCATCATTTTAAAGCATTATGATTGCACTTTAATATGGTATATAATTTGTAGCATAATGTGTGTTTTTACAAATTGGTCAATTTGATAGATCGGTAGAATTATTGTTCTATGTTTAATAAAAGCAGTAATCTGAGGTTCCGATATGGTTGCAATTAACTTTGGCAGCTTTCGTGCTAGGACAGTCGTTTATGCACCATTTTAAAGCATTAAAATTGCCATTTGTTTTGGTATATAATTTATTGCATAATGTATTTTAAGAAAATGGCCAATTGGATAGATCGGTAGAATTATTTTCCCAGGTTTAAAAAGGCGGTAATTTGAGGTTCCGATATGGTTGTGAATAACTTTGACAGTTATCATGCTATGACAGTCATTTATGCATCAGTTTAGAGCATTATGATTGCACTTTAATTTGGTATATCATTTGTGGCATAATTCGTCTAAAAAATGGTCAATTTGATGGATCGGTAGAATTATTGTTCTATGTTTAAAAACGCGGTAATTTGAGGTTCCGATATGGTTGCAAATAACTTTGACAGTTTTCATGCTAGGGCAATAGTTTATGCATCATTTTAAAGCATTACAGTTGCACTTTATTTTGGTGTATAATTTGTGGCATAATGAATTTTTACAAAAGTTGGATAGATCGGTATATTTATTGGTACAGGTTTAAAAATGCGGTAATTCAAGGCTCCGATACGGTTGCAAATAACTTTTATAGTTTTCATGTTATAACAGTCGTTTATATATCTTTTTATTGCATTATAGTTGCAATTTGTTTTGGTATATAATTTATTGCATAATATATTTTTAGAAAATTGCCAATTGGATAGATCGGTAGAATTATTTTCACAGCTTTAAAAAGGCGGTAATTTGAGGTTCCGATATGGTTGCAAATAACATTGACAGTTTTCATGCTATGACAGTCATTTATGCTTCATTTTAAAGCATTATGATTGCACTTTAATATGGTATATAATTTGTAGCATAATGTGTGTTTTTAGTAATTGGTGAATTTGATAGATCGGTTCTATGTTTAATAAACGCGGTAATCTGAGGTTCCGATATGGCTGCAATTAACCTTGGCAGTTTTCGTGCTAGGACAGTCGTTTATGCACCATTAAATAAAGCATTAAAATTGCCATTTGTTTTGGTATATAATTTATTGCATAATGTATTTTTAGAAAACGGCCTATTGGATAAATCGGTGGAATTATTTTCCCAGGTTTAAAAACGCGGTAATTTGAGGTTCCGATATGGTTGTGAATAACTTTGACAGTTTTCATGCTATGACAGTCATTTATGCATCATTTTAAAGCATTACAGTTGCACTTTGTTTTTGTGTATAATTTGTGGCATAATGAATTTTTACAAAAATTGGATAGATCGGTATGTTTATTGGTACAGGTTAAAAATGCGGTAATTTAAGGCCCCGATATGGTTGCAAATAACTCTTATAGTTTTCATGTTATAACAGTCGTTTATACATCTTTTTATTGCATTTTAGTTGCCATTTGTTTTGGTATATAATTTATTGCATAATGTATTTTTAGAAGATGGCCAACTGGATAGATCGATAGAATTATTTTCCCAGGTTTAAAAAGGCGGTAATTTGAGGTTCCGATATGGTTGTGAATTACTTTGACAGTTTTCATGCTATGACAGTCATTTATGCATCAGTTTAGAGCATTATGATTGCACTTTAATTTGGTATATCATTTGTGGCATAATGTGTTCGTCTAAAAAATGGTCAATTTGATGGATCGGTAGAATTATTGTTCTATGTTTAAAAACGCGGTAATTTGAGGTTCCGATATGGTTGCAAATAACTTTGACAGTTTTCATGCTAGGGCATTAGTTTACGCATCATTTTAAAGCATTACAGTTGCACTTTATTTTGGTGTATAATTTGTGGCATAATGAATTTTTACAAAAATTGGATAGATCGGTATATTTATTGGTACAGGTTCAAAAATGCGGTAATTTAAGGCTCCGATATGGTTGCAAATAACTTTTATAGTTTTCATGTTATAACAGTCGTTTATATATCTTTTTATTGCATTATAGTTGCCATTTGTTTTGGTATATAATTTATTCCATAATATATTTTTGGAAAATGGCCAATTGGATAGATCGGTAGAATTATTTTCACAGCTTTAAAAACGCGGTAGTTTTGGTTCCAAACACAAAAATAACATTGACAGTTTTCACGCCATGACAGTCATTTATGCATCATTTTAAAGCATTATGATTGCACTTTAATATGGTATATCATTTGTAGCATAATGTGTATTTTTACAAATTGGTCAATTTGATAGATCGGTAGAATTATTGTTCTATGTTTAATAAACGCAGTAATCTGAGGTTCCGATATGGTTGCAATTAACTTTGGCAGTTTTCGTGCTAGGACAGTCGTTTATGCACCATTTTAAAGCATTAAAATTGCCATTTGTTTTGGTATATAATTTATTGCATAATGTATTTTTAGAAAATGGCCAATTGGATAGATCGGTAGAATTATTTTCCCAGGTTTAAAAAGGCGGTAATTTGAGGTTCCGATATGGTTGTGAATAACTTTGACAGTTTTCATGCTATGACAGTCATTTATGCATCATTTTAAAGCATTATGATTGCACTTTAATTTGGTATATCATTTGTGGCACAATGTGTTCGTCTAAAAAATGGTCAATTTGAAGGATCGGTAGAATAATTGTTCTATGTTTAAAAACGCGGTAATTTGAGGTTCCGATATGGTTGTGAATAACTTTGACAGTTTTCATGCTATGACAGTCATTTATGCATCATTTTAAAGCATTACAGTTGCACTTTGTTTTTGTGTATAATTTGTGGCATAATGAATTTTTACAAAAATTGGATAGATCGGTATGTTTATTGGTACAGGTTTAAAAATAAGGTAATTTAAGGCCCCGATATGGTTGCAAATAACATTTATAGTTTTCATATTATAACAGTCGTTTATACATCTTTTAATTGCATTTTAGTTGCCATTTGTTTTGGTATATAATTTATTGCATAATGTATTTTTAGAAGATGGCCAATTGGATAGATCGATAGAATTATTTTCCCAGGTTTAAAAAGGCGGTAATTTGAGGTTCCGATATGGTTGTGAATTACTTTGACAGTTTTCATGCTATGACAGTCATTTATGCATCAGTTTAGAGCATTATGATTGCACTTTAATATGGTATATCATTTGTGGCATGATGTGTTCCTCTAAAAAATGGTCAATTTGATGGATCGGTAGAATTATTGTTCTATGTTTAAAACGCGGTAATTTGAGGTTCCGATATGGTTGCAAATAACTTTGACAGTTTTCATGCTAGGGCATTAGTTTACGCATCATTTTAAAGCATTACAGTTGCACTTTATTTTGGTGTATAATTTGTGGCATAATGAATTTTTACTAAAATTGGATAGATCGGTATATTTATTGGTACAGGTTCAAAAATGCGGTAATTTAAGGCTCCGATATGGTTGCAAATAACTTTTATAGTTTTCATGTTATAACAGTCGTTTTTATTGCATTATAGTTGCCATTTGCTTTGGTATATAATTTATTCCATAATATATTTTTGGAAAATGGCCAATTGGATAGATCGGTAGAATTATTTTCACAGCTTTAAAAACGCGGTAGTTTGAGGTTCCGATATGGCTGCAAATAACATTGACAGTTTTCACGCTATGACAGTCATTTATGCATCATTTTAAAGCATTATGATTGCACTTTAATATGGTATATCATTTGTAGCATAATGTGTATTTTTACAAATTGGTCAATTTGATAGATCTGTAGAATTATTGTTCTATGTTTAATAAACGCAGTAATCTGAGGTTCCGATATGGTTGCTATTAACTTTGGCAGTTTTCGTGCTAGGACAGTCGTTTATGCACCATTTTAAAGCATTAAAATTGCCATTTGTTTTGGTATATAATTTATTGCATAATGTATTTTTAGAAAATGGCCAATTGGATAAATCGGTAGAATTATTTTCCCAGGTTTAAAAAGGCGGTAATTTGAGGTTCCGATATGGTTGTGAATACCTTTGACAGTTTTCATGCTATGACAGTCATTTATGCATCATTTTAAAGCATTATGATTGCACTTTAATTTGGTATATCATTTGTGGCACAATGTGTTCGTCTAAAAAATGGTCAATTTGAGGGATCGGTAGAATTATTGTTCTATGTTTAAAACGCGGTAATTTGAGGTTCCGATATGGTTGCAAATAACTTTGACAGTTTTCATGCTAGGGCAATAGTTTATGCATCATTTTAAAGTATTACAGTTGCACTTTATTTTGGTGTATAATTTGTGGCATAATGAATTTTTACAAAAGTTGGATAGATCGGTATATTTATTGGTACAGGTTTAAAAATGCGGTAATTCTAGGCTCCGATATGGTTGCAAATAACTTTTATAGTTTTCACGTTATAACAGTCGTTTATATATCTTTTTATTGCATTATAGTTGCCATTTGTTTTGGTATATAATTTATTGCATAATATATTTTTAGAAAATTGCCAATTGGATAGATCGGTAGAATTATTTTCACAGCTTTAAAAAGGCGGTAATTTGAGGTTCCGATATGGTTGCAAATAACATTGACAGTTTTCATGCTATGACAGTCATTTGTGCTTCATTTTAAAGCATTATGATTGCACTTTAATATGGTATATAATTTGTAGCATAATGTGTGTTTTTACAAATTGGTCAATTTGATAGATCGGTAGAATTATTGTTCTATGTTTAATAAACGCGGTAATCTGAGGTTCCGATATGGCTGCAATTAACTTTGGCAGTTTTCGTGCTAGGACAGTCGTTTATGCACCATTTTAAAGCATTAAAATTGCAATTTGTTTTGGTATATAATTTATTGCATAATGTTTTTTAGAAAACGGCCAATTGGATAAATCGGTAGAATTATTTTCCCAGGTTTAAAAACGCGGTAATTTGTGGTTCCGATATGGTTGTGAATAACTTTGACAGTTTTCATGCTATGACAGTCATTTATGCATCATTTTAAAGCATTATGATTGCACTTTAATTTGGTATATCATTTGTGGCACAATGTGTTCGTCTAAAAAATGGTCAATTTGAAGGATCGGTAGAATTATTGTTCTATGTTTAAAAACGCGGTAATTTGAGGTTCCGATATGGTTGCAAATAACTTTGACAGTTTTCATGCTAGGGCAATAGTTTATGCATCATTTTAAAGCATTATAGTTGCACTTTATTTTGGTGTATAATTTGTGGCATAATGAATTTTTACAAAAGTTGGATAGATCGGTATATTTATTGGTACAGGTTTAAAAATGCGGTAATTCAAGGCTCCGATATGGTTGCAAATAACCTTTATTGTTTTCATGTTATAACAGTCGTTTATATATCTTTTATTGCATTATAGTTGCCATTTGTTTTGGTATATAATTTATTGCATAATATATTTTTAGAAAATTGCCAATTGGATAGATCGGTAGAATTATTTTCACAGCTTTAAAAAGGCTGTAATTTGAGGTTCCGATATGGTTGCAAATAACATTGACAGTTTTCATCCTATGACAATCATTTATGCATCATTTTAAAGCATTACAGTTGCACTTTATTTTGGTGTATAATTTGTGGCATAATGAATTTTTACAAAAGTTGGATAGATCGGTATATTTATTGGTACAGGTTTAAAAATGCGGTAATTCAAGGCTCCGATATGGTTGCAAATAACTTTTATAGGCGGTAATTTGAGGTTCCGGTATGGTTGCAAATAACATTGACAGTTTTCATCCTATGACAGTCATTTATGCATCATTTTAAAGCATTATGATTGCACTTTAATATGGTATATAATTTGTAGCATAATGTGTGTTTTTACAAATTGGTCAATTTGATAGATCGGTAGAATTATTGTTCTATGTTTAATAAAAGCAGTAATCTGAGGTTCCGATATGGTTGCAATTAACTTTGGCAGTTTTCGTGCTAGGACAGTCGTTTATGCACCATTTTAAAGCATTAAAATTGCCATTTGTTTTGGTATATAATTTATTGCATATATATAATTTATTGCATAATGTATTTTAAGAAAATGGCCAATTGGATAGATCGGTAGAATTATTTTCCCAGGTTTAAAAAGGCGGTAATTTGAGGTTCCGATATGGTTGTGAATAACTTTGACAGTTTTCATGCTATGACAGTCATTTATGCATCAGTTTAGAGCATTATGATTGCACTTTAATTTGGTATATCATTTGTGGCATAATGTGTTCGTCTAAAAAATGGTCAATTTGATGGATCGGTAGAATTATTGTTCTATGTTTAAAAACGCGGTAATTTGAGGTTCCGATATGGTTGCAAATAACTTTGACAGTTTTCATACTAGGGCAATAGTTTATGCATCATTTTAAAGCTTTAAAAAGGCGGTAATTTGAGGTTCCGATATGGTTGCAAATAACATTGACAGTTTTCAAGCTATGACAGTCATTTATGCTTCATTTTAAAGCATTATGATTGCACTTTAATATGGTATATAATTTGTAGCATAATGTGTGTTTTTACTAATTGGTGAATTTGATAGATCGGTAGAATTATTGTTCTATGTTTAATAAACGCGGTAATCTGAGGTTCCGATATGGCTGCAATTAACTTTGGCAGTTTTCGTGCTAGGACAGTCGTTTATGCACCATTTTAAGGCATTAAAATTGCCATTTGTTTTGGTATATAATTTATTGCATAATGTATTTTTAGAAAACGGCCAATTGGATAAATCGGTAGAATTACTTTCCAAGGTTTAAAAACGCGGTAATTTGAGGTTCCGATATGGGTGTGAATAACTTTGACAGTTTTCATGCTATGACAGTCATTTATGCATCATTTTAAAGCATTACAGTTGCACTTTGTTTTTGTGTATAATTTGTGGCATAATGAATTTTTACAAAAATTGTATAGATCGGCATATTTATTGGTACAGGTTTAAAAATGAGGTAATTTAAGGCCCCGATATGGTTGCAAATAACTTTTATAGTTTTCATGTTATAACAGTCGTTTATACATCTTTTTATTGCATTTTAGTTGCCATTTGTTTTGGTATATAATTTATTGCATAATGTATTTTTAGAAGATGGCCAATTGGATAGATCGATAGAATTATTTTCCCAGGTTTAAAAAGGCGGTAATTTGAGGTTCCGATATGGTTGTGAATTACTTTGACAGTTTTCATGCTATGACAGTCATTTATGCATCAGTTTAGAGCATTATGATTGCACTTTAATATGGTATATCATTTGTAGCATAATGTGTTCCTCTAAAAAATGGTCAATTTGATGGATCGGTAGAATTATTGTTCTATGTTTAAAACGCGGTAATTTGAGGTTCCGATATGGTTGCAAATAACTTTGACAGTTTTCATGCTAGGGCATTAGTTTACGCATCATTTTAAAGCATTACAGTTGCACTTTATTTTGGTGTATAATTTGTGGCATAATGAATTTTTACTAAAATTGGATAGATCGGTATATTTATTGGTACAGGTTCAAAAACGCGGTAATCTGAGGTTCCGATATGGCTGCAATTAACTTTGGCAGTTTTCGTGCTAGGACAGTCGTTTATGCACCATTTTAAGGCATTAAAATTGCCATTTGTTTTGGTATATAATTTATTGCATAATGTATTTTTAGAAAACGGCCAATTGGATAAATCGGTAGAATTACTTTCCAAGGTTTAAAAACGCGGTAATTTGAGGTTCCGATATGGTTGTGAATAACTTTGACAGTTTTCATGCTATGACAGTCATTTATGCATCATTACAGTTGCACTTTGTTTTTGTGTATAATTTGTGGCATAATGAATTTTTACAAAAATTGGATAGATCGGTATATTTATTGGTACAGGTTCAAAAATGCGGTAATTTAAGGCTTCGATATGGTTGCAAATAACTTTTATAGTTTTCATGTTATAACAGTCGTTTATATATCTTTTTATTGCATTATAGTTGCCATTTGCTTTGGTATATAATTTATTCCATAATATATTTTTGGAAAATGGCCAATTGGATAGATCGGTAGAATTATTTTCACAGCTTTAAAAACGCGGTAGTTTTAGGTTCCGATATGGCTGCAAATAACATTGACAGTTTTCACGCTATGACAGTCATTTATGCATCATTTTAAAGCATTATGATTGTACTTTAATATGGTATATCATTTGTAGCATAATGTGTATTTTTACAAATTGGTCAATTTGATAGATCGGTAGAATTATTGTTCTATGTTTAATAAACGCAGTAATCTGAGGTTCCGATATGGTGGCAATTAAATTTGGCAGTTTTCGTGCTAGGACAGTCGTTTATGCACCATTTTAAAGCATTAAAATTGCCATTTGTTTTGGTATATAATTTATTGCATAATGCATTTTTAGAAAATGGCCAATTGGATAGATCGGTAGAATTATTTTCCCAGGTTAAAAAACGCGGTAATTTGAGGTTCCGATATGGTTGTGAATAACTTTGACAGTTTTCATGCTATGACAGTCATTTATGCATCATTTTTTTTCGTCTAAAAAATGGTCAATTTGAGGGATCGGTAGAATTATTGTTCTATGTTTAAAAGCGCGGTAATTTGAGGTTCCGATATGGTTGCAAATAACTTTGACAGTTGTCATGCTAGGGCAATAGTTTATGCATCATTTTAAAGCATTACAGTTGCACTTTATTTTGGTGTATAATTTGTGGCATAATGAATTTTTACAAAAGTTGGATAGATCGGTATATTTATTGGTACAGGTTTAAAAATGCGGTAATTCAAGGCTCCGATATGGTTGCAAATAACTTTTATAGTTTTCATGTTATAACAGTCGTTTATATATCTTTTTATTGCATTATAGTTGCCATTTGTTTTGGTATATAATTTATTGCATAATATATTTTTAGAAAATTGCCAATTGGATAGATCGGTAGAATTATTTTCACAGCTTTAAAAAGGCGTTAATTTGAGGTTCCGATATGGTTGCAAATAACATTGACAGTTTTCATGCTATGACAATCATTTATGCATCATTTTAAAGCATTATGATTGCACTTTAATATGGTATATAATTTGTAGCATAATGTGTGTTTTTACAAATTGGTCAATTTGATAGATCGGTAGAATTATTGTTCTATGTTTAATAAATGCAGTAATCTGAGGTTCCGATATGGTTGCAATTAACTTTGGGAGTTTTCGTGCTAGGACAGTCGTTTATGCACCATTTTAAAGCATTAAAATTGCCATTTGTTTTGGTATATAATTTATTGCATAATGTATTTTAAGAAAATGGCCAATTGGATAGATCGGTAGAATTATTTTCCCAGGTTTAAAAAGGCGGTAATTTGAGGTTCCGATATGGTTGTGAATAACTTTGACAGTTTTCATGCTATGACAGTCATTTATGCATCAGTTTAGAGCATTATGATTGCACTTTAATTTGGTATATCATTTGTGGCATAATGTGTTCGTCTAAAAAATGGTCAATTTGATGGATCGGTAGAATTATTGTTCTATGTTTAGAAACGCGGTAATTTGAGGTTCCGATATGGTTGCAAATAACTTTGACAGTTTTCATGCTAGGGCAATAGTTTATGCATCATTTTAAAGCATTACAGTTGCACTTTATTTTGGTGTATAATTTGTGGCATAATGAATTTTTACAAAAGTTGGATAGATCGGTATATTTATTGGTACAGGTTTAAAAATGCGGTAATTCAAGGCTCCGATATGGTTGCAAATAACTTTTATAGTTTTCATGTTATAACATTCGTTTACATATCTTTTTATTGCATTATAGTTGCCATTTGTTTTGGTATATAATTTATTGCATAATATATTTTTAGAAAATTGCCAATTGGCTAGATCGGTAGAATTATTTTCACAGCTTTAAAAAGGCTGTAATTTGAGGTTCCGATATGGTTGCAAATAACATTGACAGTTTTCATGCTATGACAGTCATTTATGCACCATTTTAAGCATTATGATTGCACTTTAAAATGGTATATAATTTGTAGCATAATGTGTGTTTTTACTAATTGGTGAATTTGATAGATCGGTAGAATTATTGTTCTATGTTTAATAAACGCGGTAATCTGAGGTTCCGATATGGCTGCAATTAACTTCGGCAGTTTTCGTGCTAGGACAGTCGTTTATGCACCATTTTAAAGCATTAAAATTGCCATTTGTTTTGGTATATAATTTATTGCATAATGTATTTTTAGAAAACGGCCAATTGGATAAATCGGTAGAATTATTTTCCCAGGTTTAAAAACGCGGTAATTTGAGGTTCCGATATGGTTGTGAATAACTTTGACAGTTTTCATGCTATGACAGTCATTTATGCATCATTTTAAAGCATTACAGTTGCACTTTGTTTTTGTGTATAATTTGTGGCATAATGAATTTTTACAAAAATTGGATAGATCGGTATATTTATTGGTACAGGTTTAAAAATGCGGTAATTTAAGGCCCCGATATGGTTGCAAATAACTTTTATAGTTTTCATGTTATAACAGTCGTTTATACATCTTTTTATTGCATTTTAGTTGCCATTTCTTTGGTATATAATTTATTGCATAATGTATTTTTAGAAGATGGCCAATTGGATAGATTGATAGAATTATTTTCCCAGGTTTAAAAAGGCGGTAATTTGAGGTTCCGATATGGTAGTGAATTACTTTGACAGTTTTCACGCTATGACAGTCATTTATGCATCAGTTTAGAGCATTATGATTGCACTTTAATTTGGTATATCATTTGTGGCATAATGTGTTCGTCTAAAAAATGGTCAATTTGATGGATCGGTAGAATTATTGTTCTATGTTTAAAAAGCGGTAATTTGAGGTTCCGATATGGTTGCAAATAACTTTGACAGTTTTCATGCTAGGGCATTAGTTTACGCATCATTTTAAAGCATTACAGTTGCACTTTATTTTGGTGTATAATTTGTGGCATAATGAATTTTTACAAAAATTGGATAGATCGGTATATTTATTGGTACAGGTTCAAAAATCACAGCATTAAAAAAGCGGTAGTTTGAGGTTCCGATATGGCTGCAAATAACATTGACAGTTTTCACGCTATGACAGCCATTTATGCATCATTTTAAAGCATTATGATTGCACTTTAATATGGTATATCATTTGTAGCATAATGTGTATTTTTACAAATTGGTCAATTTGATAGATCGGTAGAATTACTGTTCTATGTTTAATAAACGCAGTAATCTGAGGTTCCGATATGGTTGCAATTAAATTTGGCAGTTTTCGTGCTAGGACAGTCGTTTATGCACCATTTTAAAGCATTAAAATTGCCATTTGTTTTGGTATATAATTTATTGCATAATGTATTTTTAGAAAATGGCCAATTGGATAGATCGATAGAATTATTTTCACAGCTTTAAAAAGGCGGTAATTTGAGGTTCCGATATGGTTGTGAATAACTTTGACAGTTTTCATGCTATGACAGTCATTTATGCTTCATTTTAAAGCATTATGATTGCACTTTAATATGGTATATAATTTGTAGCATAATGTGTGTTTTTACTAATTGGTGAATTTGATAGATCGGTAGAATTATTGTTCTATGTTTAATAAACGCGGTAATCTGAGGTTCCGATATGGCTGCAATTAACTTTGGCAGTTTTCGTGCTAGGACAGTCGTTTATGCACCATTTTAAAGCATTAAAATTGCCATTTGTTTTGGTATATAATTTATTGCATAATGTATTTTTAGAAAACGGCCAATTGGATAAATCGATAGAATTATTTTCCCAGGTTTAAAAACGCGGTAATTTGAGGTTCCGATATGGTTGCAAATAACATTGACAGTTTTCATCCTATGAGAGTCATTTATGCATCATTTTAAAGCATTACAGTTGCACTTTGTTTTTGTGTATAATTTGTGGCATAATGAATTTTTACAAAAATTGGATAGATCGGTATATTTGGTGGCATGTCATAATGTCCAATGTCATAATGTCCATGGACATTATGACACACCAAAAAATGACATAACGTCCATGGACATTATGTCACCTTTTTAAAATGTCATAATGTCCATGGACATTGTGACACTTTGAAATCAGAAATGTATTGGAAAATTTGTTTAAAATTTAAGATAGGGACGCTCTTATCCCGAAAAGAATTGCTCCTAAATTTGGTAATTGTTACATTTTGGACTCCTATTAAAAAGTGTCCTGGATAGCCGGCCTTCGGCCGGGCGCGGTGGCATGTCATAATGTCCAATGTCATAATGTCCATGGACATTATGACACACCAAAAAATGACATAACGTCCATTGACATTATGTCACTTTTTTAAAATGTCATACTGTCCATGGACATTGTGACACTTTGAAATCAGAAATGTATTGGAAAATTTGTTTAAAATTTAAGATAGGGACGCTCTTATCCCGAAAAGAATTTCTCCTAAATTTGGT
Source organism: Lucilia sericata (assembly GCF_015586225.1). Taxonomy (NCBI): domain Eukaryota; kingdom Metazoa; phylum Arthropoda; class Insecta; order Diptera; family Calliphoridae; genus Lucilia; species Lucilia sericata. The sequence goes on along the minus strand of NW_023996519.1, from coordinate 4,255 downwards.
AATTGTTACATTTTGGACTCCTATTAAAAAGTGTCCTGGATAGCCGGCCTTCGGCCGGGCGCAGGGGTTTCAAACTCTGGGGTATTTCGAACACCGGCTTCGCTAAATTAAGCCTTTTTTGATAAATGGACTCTTTGAAATCCATGGACTTTATGTCCCATTGCTCATGGACATTGTAACACTTTTGAAATTGTCATAACGTCCATGGACATTATGACTCAATTTAGTGCGTCATAACGTCTATGGACATTATGACATTGGACATTATGACACGCCACCTTGTGACACTTTGAAATCAGAAATGTATTGGGAAATTTGTTTAAAATTTAAGATAGGGACGCTCTTATCCCGAAAAGAATTGCTCCTAAATTTGGTAATTGTTACATTTTGGACTCCTATTAAAAAGTGTCCTGGATAGCCGGCCTTCGGCCGGGCGAGGTGGCATGTCATAATGTCCAATGTCATAATGTCCATGGACATTATGACACACCAAAAAATGACATAACGTCCATGGACATTATGCCACTTTTTTAAAATGTCATAATGTCCATGGACATTGTGACACTTTGAAATCAGAAATGTATTGGAAAATTTATGCATCATTTTAAAGCATTATGATTGCACTTTAAAATGGTATATAATTTGTAGCATAATGTGTGTTTTTACTAATTGGTAAAAATTTGATAGATCGGTAGAATTATTGTTCTATGTTTAATAAACGCGGTAATCTGAGGTTCCGATGTGGCTGCAATTAACTTCGGCAGTTTTCGTGCTAGGACAGTCGTTTATGCATCCATTTGTTTTGGTATATAATTTATTGCATAATGTATTTTTAGAAAACGGCCAATTGGATAAATCGGTAGAATTATTTTCCCAGGTTTAAAAACGCGGTAATTTGAGGTTCCGATATGGTTGTGAATAACTTTGACAGTTTTCATGCTATGACAGTCATTTATGCATCATTTTAAAGCATTACAGTTGCACTTTGTTTTTGTGTATAATTTGTGGCATAATGAATTTTTACAAAAATTGGATAGATCGGTATATTTATTGGTACATGTTTAAAAATGCGGTAATTTAAGGCCCCGATATGGTTGCAAATAACTTTTATAGTTTTCATGTTATAACAGTCGTTTATACATCTTTTTATTGCATTTTAGTTGCCATTTGTTTTGGTATATAATTTATTGCATAATGTATTTTTAGAAGATGGCCAATTGGATAGCTAGATAGAATTATTTTCCCAGGTTTAAAAAGGCGGTAATTTGAGGTTCCGATATGGTAGTGAATTACTTTGACAGTTTTCACGCTATGACAGTCATTTATGCATCAGTTTAGAGCATTATGATTGCACTTTAATTTGGTATATCATTTGTGGGATAATGTGTTCGTCTAAAAAATGGTCAATTTGATGGATCGGTAGAATTATTGTTCTATGTTTAAAAAGCGGTAATTTGAGGTTCCGATATGGTTGCAAATAACTTTGACAGTTTTCATGCTAGGGCATTAGTTTACGCATCATTTTAAAGCATTACAGTTGCACTTTATTTTGGTGTATAATTTGTGGCATAATGAATTTTTACAAAAATTGGATAGATCGGTATATTTATTGGTACAGGTTCAAAAATGCGGTAATTTAAGGCTCCGATAGGGTTGTAAATAACTTTTATAGTTTTCATGTTATAACAGTCGTTTATATATCTTTTTATTGCATTATAGTTGCCATTTGCTTTGGTATATAATTTATTCCATAATATATTTTTGGAAAATGGCCAATTGGATAGATCGGTAGAATTATTTTCACAGCTTTAAAAAAGCGGTAGTTTGAGGTTCCGATATGGCTGCAAATAACATTGACAGTTTTCACGCTATGACAGCCATTTATGCATCATTTTAAAGCATTATGATTGCACTTTAATATGGCATATCATTTGTAGCATAATGTGTATTTTTACAAATTGGTCAATTTGATAGATCGGTAGAATTATTGTTCTATGTTTAATAAACGCAGTAATCTGAGGTTCCGATATGGTTGCAATTAAATTTGGCAGTTTTCGTGCTAGGACAGTCGTTTATGCACCATTTTAAAGCATTAAAATTGCCATTTGTTTTGGTATATAATTTATTGCATAATGTATTTTTAGAAAACGGCCAATTGGATAAATCGGTAGAATTATTTTCCCAGGTTTAAAAACGCGGTAATTTGAGGTTCCGATATGGTTGTGAATAACTTTGACAGTTTTCATGCTATGACAGTCATTTATGCATCATTTTAAAGCATTACAGTTGCACTTTGTTTTTGTGTATAATTTGTGGCATAATGAATTTTTACAAAAATTGGATAGATCGGTATATTTATTGGTACATGTTTAAAAATGCGGTAATTTAAGGCCCCGGTATGGTTGCAAATAACTTTTATAGTTTTCATGTTCTAACAGTCGTTTATACATCTTTTTATTGCATTTTAGTTGCCATTTGTTTTGGTATATAATTTATTGCATAATGTATTTTTAGAAGATGGCCAATTGGATAGATCGATAGAATTATTTTCCCAGGTTTTAAAAAGGCGGTAATTTGAGGTTCCGATATGGTAGTGAATTACTTTGACAGTTTTCACGCTATGACAGTCATTTATGCATCAGTTTAGAGCATTATGATTGCACTTTATTTTGGTATATCATTTGTGGCATAATGTGTTCGTCTAAAAAATGGTCAATTTGATGGATCGGTAGAATTATTGTTCTATGTTTAAAAAGCGGTAATTTGAGGTTCCGATATGGTTGCAAATAACTTTGACAGTTTTCATGCTAGGGCATTAGTTTACGCATCATTTTAAAGCATTACAGTTGCACTTTATTTTGGTGTATAATTTGTGGCATAATGAATTTTTACAAAAATTGGATAGATCGGTATATTTATTGGTACAGGTTCAAAAATGCGGTAATTTAAGGCTCCGATATGGTTGCAAATAACTTTTATAGTTTTCATGTTATAACAGTCGTTTATATATCTTTTTATTGCATTATAGTTGCCATTTGCTTTGGTATATAATTTATTCCATAATATATTTTTGGAAAATGGCCAATTGGATAGATCGGTAGAATTATTTTCACAGCTTTAAAAAAGCGGTAGTTTGAGGTTCCGATATGGCTGCAAATAACATTGACAGTTTTCACGCTATGACAGCCATTTATGCATCATTTTAAAACATTATGATTGCACTTTAATATGGTATATCATTTGTAGCATAATGTGTATTTTTACAATTGGTCAATTTGATAGATCGGTAGAATTATTGTTCTATGTTTAATAAACGCAGTAATCTGAGGTTCCGATATGGTTGCAATTAAATTTGGCAGTTTTCGTGCTAGGACAACCGTTTATGCACCATTTTAAAGCATTAAAATTGACATTTGTTTTGGTATATAATTTATTGCATAATGTATTTTTAGAAAATGGCCAATTGGATAGATCGGTAGAATTATTTTCCCAGGTTTAAAAACGCGGTAATTTGAGGTTCCGATATGGTTGTGAATAACTTTGACAGTTTTCATGCTATGACAGTCATTTATGCATCATTTTAAAGCATTACAGTTGCACTTTGTTTTTGTGTATAATTTGTGGCATAATGAATTTTTTACAAAATTGGATAGATCGGTATATTTGGTGGCATGTCATAATTTCCAATGTCATAATGTCCATGGACATTATTACCAACCAAAAATGACATAACGTCTCATGGACATTATGTCACTTTTTTAAAATGTCATAATGTCCATGGACATTTGGTAATTGTTACATTTTGGCCCTATTAAAAGTGTCCTGGATAGCCGCCTCGGCCGGGCGCAGGGTTTTAAACTCTGGGGTATTTCGAACACCGTCGTGCATTATGCTTTTTTAAAATGCTTTAACAGCACTTTTTGTGATCTAGATATGACGCTTTTGAAATTGTCCTAACGTTAATTGACTTTTGGCTCTATTTATGAAATTGTCTCATTAGCCGCCACCAGGGGCAGGGGTTTCAACACTCTGGGTATTTCGAACACGGCTTCGCTAAATTAAGCCTTTTTGATAAATGGACTCTTTAAATCATGGACTTATGTCCCATTGCTCATGGAATGTAACACTTTGAAATGTCATAACGTCCAGGAATATGACTCAATTAGTGCGTCATAAAGTCTAGACATTATGACATTGGACATTATGACACGCCACCCCGGGCGCAGGGGTTTCAAACTCTGGGGTATTTCGAACA
>NW_023996518.1:0-40190 GCF_015586225.1 Lucilia sericata | reverse complement strand
GCCATATCGGAACCTCAGATTACCGCGTTATTAAACATAGAACAGTAATTCTACCGATCTATCAAATTCACCAATTAGTAAAAACACACATTATGCTACAAATATATACCATATTAAAGTGCAATCATATGCTTTAAAATGAAGCATAAATGACTGTCATAGCATGAAAACTGTCAATGTTATTTGCAACCATATCGGAACCTCAAATTACCGCCTTTTTAAAGCTGTGAAAATAATTCTACCGATCTATCCAATTGGCAATTTTCTAAAAAATATTATGCAATAAATTATATACCAAAACAAATGGCAACTATAATGCAAAAAAGATATATAACGAAACGACTGTTATAACATGAAAACTATAAAAGTTATTTGCAACCATATCGGAGCAGCCTTGAATTACCGCATTTTTAAACCTGTACAAAATATGCCGATCTATCCAACTTTTGTAAAAATTCATTATGCCACAAATTATACACCAAAATAAAGTGCAACTGTAAATTTTAAAATGATGCATAAACTATTGCCCTAGCATGAAAACTGTCAAAGTTATTTGCAACCATATCGGAACCTCAAATTACCGCGTTTTTAAACATAGAACAATAATTCTACCGATCCTTCAAATTGACCATTTTTTAGACGAACATTGTGCCACAAATGATATACCAAATTAAAGTGCAATCATAATGCTTTAAAATGATGCATAAATGACTGTCATAGCGTGAAAATTTCAAAGTTATTGCACCATATCGGAACCTCAAACTACCGCCTTTTTAAAGTTGGAAAATAATTCTACCGATCTATCCAATTGGCCATTTTCAAAAATACATTATGAATAAATTATATACCAAAACAAATGGCAATTTTAATGCTTTAAAATGGTGCATAAACGACTGTCCTAGCACGAAAACTGCCAAAGTTAATTGCAACCATATCGGAACCTCAGATTATGCTTTTATTAAACATAGAACTAATTCTACCGATCTATCAAATTGACCAATTTGTAAAAAACACATTATGCTCAAATTATATACCATATAAGTGCAATCATAATGCTTTAAAATGATGCATAATGACTGTCATAGCATGAAAACTGTCAATGTTATTGCAACCATATCGGAACCTCAAATTACCGCCGTTTTTAAAGCTGTGAAAATAATTCTACCGATCTATCCAATTGGCAGTTTTCTAAAAATATATTATGCAATAATTATTACCAAACAAATGGCATATAATGCAATAAAAAGATATATAAACGACTGTTATGATGAAAACTATAAAAGTTATTTGCAACCATATCGGAGCCTTGAATTACCGCATTTTTAAACCTGTACCAATAAATATACCGATTATCCAACTTTTGTAAAATTCATTATGCCACAAATTATACACCAAAATAAAGTGCAACTGTAATGCTTTAAAATGATGCATAAACTATTGCCCTAGCATGAAAACTGTCAAAGTTATTTGCAACCATATCGGAACCTCAAATTACCGCGTTTTTAAACATAGAACAATAATTCTACCGATCCTTCAAATTGACCATTTTTTAGACGAACACATTGTGCCACAAATGATATACCAAATTAAAGTGCAATCATAATGCTTTAAAATGATGCATAAATGACTGTCATAGCATGAAAACTGTCAAAGTTATTCACAACCATATCGGAACCTCAAATTACCGCCATTTTAAACCTGGAAAATAATTCTACCGATCTATCCAATTGGCCATTTTCTAAAAATACATTATGCAATTAATTATATACCAAATCAAATGGCAATTTTAATGCTTTAAAATGGTGCATAAACGACTGTCCTAGCACGAAAACTGCCAAAGTTAATTGCAACCATATCGGAACCTCAGATTACTGCGTTTATTAAACATAGAACAATAATTCTACCGATCTATCAAATTGACCAATTTGTAAAAATACACATTATGCTACAAATGATATACCATATTAAAGTGCAATCATAATTCTTTAAATCGATGCATAAATGACTGTCATAGCGTGAAAACTGTCAATGTTATTTGCACCCTATCGGAACCTCAAACTACCGCGTTTTTAAAGCTGTGAAAATAATTCTACCGATCTATAAAATTGACTATAAAAGTTATTTGCAACCATATCGGAGCATTGAATTACCGCATTTTTAAACCTGTACCAATAAATATACCGATCTATCCAACTTTTGTAAAAATTCATTATGCCACAAATTATACACCAAATAAAGTGCAACTGTAATGCTTTAAAATGATGCATAAACTATTGCCCAAGCATGAAAACTGTCAAAGTTATTTGCAAGCATATCGGAACCTCAAATTACCGCGTTTTAAACATAGAACAATAATTCTACCGATCCATCAAATTGACCATTTTTAGACGAACACATTATGCCACAAATGATATACCAAATTAAAGTGCAATCATAATGCTCTAACTTATGCATAATGACTGTCATAGCATGAAAAACTGTCAAAAGTAATTCACACCATATCGGAACCTCAAATTACCGCGTTTTTAAAACCTGGGAAAATAATTCTACCGATCTATCCAATTGGCCATTTTCCTTAAAATACATTATGCAATAAACTTATATACCAGAACAAATGACAATTTTAATGCTTTAAAATGGTGCTAACGACTGTCCTAGCACGAAAACTGCCAAAGTTTAATTGCAGCCATATCGGAACCTCAGATTACCGCGTTTATTAAACATAGAACAATAATTCTACCGATCTATCAAATTGACCAATTTGTAAAAACACACATTATGCTACAAATTATATACCATATTAAAGTGCAATCATAATGCTTTAAAATGAAGCATAATGACTGTCATAGCATGAAACTGTCAATGTTATTTGCAACCATATCGGAACCTCAAATTACCGCCTTTTTAAAGCTGTGAAAATAATTCTACCGATCTATCCAATTGGCCATTTTCTAAAATATATTATGCAATAAATTATATACCAAACAAATGGCAACTATAATGCAATAAAAAGATATATAAACGACTGTTATAACATGAAAACTATAAAAGTTATTTGCAACCATATCGGAGCCTTGAATTACCGCATTTTTAAACCTGTACCAATAAATATACCGATCTATCCAACTTTTGTAAAAATTCATTATGCCACAAATTATACACCAAATAAAGTGCAACTGTAATGCTTTAAAATGATGCATAAACTATTGCCCTAGCATGAAAACTGTCAAAGTTATTTGCAACAATATCGGAACCTCAAATTACCGCGTTTTTAAACATAGAACAATAATTCTACCGATCCATCAAATTGACCATTTTTTAGACGAACACATTATGCCACAAATGATATACCAAATTAAAGTGCAATCATAATGCTCTAAACTGATGCATAAATGACTGTCATAGCACGAAAACTGTCAAAGTTATTCACAACCATATCGGAACATCAAATTACCGCCTTTTTAAACCTGGGAAAATAATTCTACCGATCTATCCAATTGGCCATTTTCTAAAAATACATTATGCAATAAATTATATACCAACACAAATGGCAATTTTAATGCTTTAAAATGGTGCATAAACGACTGTCCTAGCACGAAAACTGCCAAAGTTAATTGCAACCATATCGGAACCTCAGATTACTGCTTTTGTTAAACATAGAACAATAATTCTACCGATCTATCAAATTGACCAATTTGTAAAAACACACATTATGCTACAAATTATATACTATATTAAAGTGCAATCATAATGCTTTAAAATGATGCATAAATGACTGTCATAGCATGAAAACTGTCAATGTTATTTGCAACAATATCGGAACCTCAAATTACCGCGTTTTTAAAGCTGTGAAAATAATTCTACCGATCTATCCAATTGGCAATTTTCTAAAAATATATTATGCAATAAATTATATACCAAAACAAATGGCAACTATAATGCAATAAAAAGATATATAAACGACTGTTATAACATGAAAACTATAAATGTTATTTGCAACAATATCGGAGCCTTGAATTACCGCATTTTTAAACCTGTACCAATAAATATACCGATCTATCCAATTTTTGTAAAAATTCATTATGCCACAAATTATACACAAAAACAAAGTGCAACTGTAATGCTTTAAAATGATGCATAAATGACTGTCATAGCATGAAAACTGTCAAAGTTATTCACAACCATATCGGAACCTCAAATTACCGCCTTTTTAAACCTGGGAAAATAATTCTACCGATCTATCCAATTGGCCATTTTCTAAAAATACATTATGCAATAAATTATATACCAAAACAAATGGCAATTTTAATGCTTTAAAATGGTGCATAAACGACTGTCCTAGCACGAAAACTGCCAAAGTTAATTGCAGCCATATCGGAACCTCAGATTACCGCGTTTATTAAACATAGAACAATAATTCTACCGATCTATCAAATTCACCAATTAGTAAAAAACACACATTATGCTACAAATTATATACCATATTAAAGTGCAATCATAATGCTTTAAAATGAAGCATAAATACTGTCATAGCATGAAAACTGTCAATGTTATTTGCAACCATATCGGAACCTCAAATTACCGCCTTTTTAAAGCTGTGAAAATAATTCTACCGATCTATCCAATTGGCAGTTTTCTAAAAATATATTATGCAATAAATTATATACCAAAACAAATGGCAACTATAATGCAATAAAAAGATATATAAACGACTGTTATAACATGAAAACTATAAAAGTTATTTGCAACCATATCGGAGCCTTGAATTACCGCATTTTTAAACCTGTACCAATAATATACCGATCTATCCAACTTTTGTAAAAATTCATTATGCCACAAATTATACACCAAAATAAAGTGCAACTGTAATGCTTTAAAATGATGCATAAACTGTTGCCCTAGCATGAAAACTGTCAAAGTTATTTGCAACCATATCGGAACCTCAAATTACCGCGTTTTTAAAATAGAACAATAATTCTACCGATCCTTCAAATTGACCATTTTTTAGACGAACACATTGTGCCACAAATGATATACCAAATTAAAGTGCAATCATAATGCTTTAAAATGATGCATAAATGACTGTCATAGCATGAAAACTGTCAAAGTTATTCACAACCATATGCATAAACTATTGGCCTAGCATGAAAACTGTCAAAGTTATTTGCAACCATATCGAACTCAAATTACCGCGTTTTTTAAACATATAATTCTACCGATCCTTCAAATTGACCATTTTTTAGACGAACACATTGTGGCCACAAATGATATACCAAATTAAAGTGCAATCATAATGCTTTAAAATGATGCAATAAATGACTGTCATAGCATGAAAACTGTCAAAGTTATTCACAACCATATCGGAACCTCAAATTACCGCCTTTTAAACCTGGGAAAATAATTCTACCGATCTATCCAATTGGCCATTTTCTAAAAATACATTATGCAATAAATTATATACCAAAGCAAATGGCAACTATATTATACACCAAAATAAAGTGCAACTGTAATGCTTTAAAATGATGCATAAATGACTGTCATAGCATGAAAACTGTCAAAGTTATTTGCAACCATATCGGAACCTCAAATTACCGCGTTTTTTAAACATAGAACAATAATTCTACCGATCCACCAAATTGACCATTTTTTAGACGAACACATTATGCCACAAATGATACACCAAATTAAAGTGCAATCATAATGCTCTAAACTGATGCATAAATGACTGTCATAGCATGAAAACTGTCAAAGTTATTCACAACCATATCGGAACCTCAAATTACCGCGTTTTTAAACCTGGGAAAATAATTCTACCGATTTATCCAATTGGCCGTTTTCTAAAAATACATTATGTAATAAATTATATACCAAAACAAATGGCAATTTTAATGCTTTAAAATGGTGCATAAACGACTGTCCTAGCACGAAAACTGCCAAAGTTAATTGCAGCCATATCGGAACCTCAGATTACCGCGTTTATTAAACATAGAACAATAATTCTACCGATCCATCAAATTGACCATTTTTTAGACGAACACATTATGCCACAAATGATATACCAAATTAAAGTGCAATCATAATGCTCTAAACTGATGCATAAATGACTGTCATAGCATGAAAACTGTCAAAGTTATTCACAACCATATCGGATCCTCAAATTACCGCCTTTTTAAACCTGGGAAATAATTCTACCGATCTATCCAATTGGCCATTTTCTTAAAATACATTATGCAATAAATTTTATACCAAAACAAATGGCAATTTTAATGCTTTAAAATGGTGCATAAACGACTGTCCTAGCACGAAAACTGCCAAAGTTAATTGCAACCATATCGGAACCTCAGATTACTGCTTTTATTAAACATAGAACAATAATTCTACCGATCTATCAAATTGACCAATTTGTAAAATACACATATTATGCTACAAATTATATACCATATTAAAGTGCAATCATAATGCTTTAAAATGATGCATAAATGACTGTCATAGCAGTGAAAACTGTCAATGTTATTTGCAAGCCATATCGGAACCTCAAACTTACCGCCGTTTTTAAAGCTGTGAAAATAATTCTACCGATCTATCCAATTGGCCATTTTCCAAAAATATATTATGGCAATAAAGTTATATACCAAGCAAATGGCAACTATAATGCAATAAAAAGATATATAAACGACTGTTATAACATGAAAACTATAAAAGGTATTTGCAACCATATCGGAGCCTTAAATTACCGCATTTTTGAACCTGTACCAATAAATATACCGATCTATCCAATTTTTGTAAAAATTCATTATGCCACAAATTATACACCAAAATAAAGTGCAACTGTAATGCTTTAAAATGATGCGTTAACTAATGCCCTAGCATGAAAACTGTCAAAGTTATTTGCAACCATATCGGAACCTCAAATTACCGCGTTTTTAAACATAGAACAATAATTCTACCGATCCATCAAATTGACCATTTTTTAGACGAACACATTATGCCACAAATGATATACCAAATTAAAGTGCAATCATAATGCTCTAAACTGATGCATAAATGACTGTCATAGCATGAAAACTGTCAAAGTAATTCACAACCATATCGGAACCTCAAATTACCGCCTTTTTAAACCTGGGAAAATAATTCTATCGATCTATCCAATTGGCCATCTTCTAAAAATACTATTATGCAATAGATTATATACCAAAACAAATGGCAACTAAAATGCAATAAAAAGATGTATAAACGACTGTTATAACATGAAAACTATAAAAAGTTATTTGCAACCATATCGGGGCCTTAAATTACCGCATTTTTAAACCTGTACCAATAAATATACCGATCTATCCAATTTTTGTAAAAATTCATTATGCCACAAATTATACACAAAAACAAAGTGCAACTGTAATGCTTTAAAATGATGCATAAATGACTTGCCCTAGCATGAAAACTGTCAAAGTTATTCACAACCATATCGGAACCTCAAATTACCGCGTTTTTAAACCTGGGAAAATAATTCTACCGATCTATCCAATTGGCCGTTTTCTAAAAATACATTATGCAATAAATTATATACCAAAAGCAAATGGCAATTTTAATGCTTAAAAATGGTGCATAAACGACTGTCCTAGCACGAAAACTGCCAAAGTTAATTGCAGCCATATCGGAACCTCAGATTACCGCGTTTATTAAACATAGAACAATAATTCTAACCGATCTATCAAATTCACCAATTAGTAAAAAACACACATTATGCTACAAATTATATACCATATTAAAGTGCAATCATAATGCTTTAAAATGAAGCATAAATGACTGTCATAGCATGAAAACTGTCAATGTTATTTGCAACCATATCGGAACCTCAAATTACCGCCTTTTTAAAGCTGTGAAAATAATTCTACCGATCTATCCAATTGGCCATTTTCTAAAAATATATTATGCAATAAATTATATACCAAAACAAATGGCAACTATAATGCAATAAAAAGATATATAAACGACTGTTATAACATGAAAACTATAAAAGTTATTTGCAACCATATCGGAGCCTTGAATTACCGCATTTTTAAACCTGTACCAATAAATATACCGATCTATCCAACTTTTGTAAAAATTCATTATGCCACAAATTATACACCAAAAATAAAGTGCAACTGTAATGCTTTAAAATGATGCATAAACTATTGCCCTAGCATGAAAACTGTCAAGTTATTTGCAACCATATCGGAACCTCAAATTACCGCGTTTTTAAACATAGAACAATAATTCTACCGATCCTTCAAATTGACCATTTTTTAGACGAACACATTGTGCCACAAATGATATACCAAATTAAAGTGCAATCATAATGCTTTAAAATGATGCATAAATGACTGTCATAGCATGAAAACTGTCAAAGTTATTCACAACCATATCGGAACCTCAAATTACCGCCTTTTTAAACCTGGGAAAATAATTCTACCGATCTATCCAATTGGCCATTTTCTAAAAATACATTATGCAATAAATTATATACCAAATTAAAGTGCAATCATAATGCTTTAAAATGATGCATAAACGACTGTCATAGCATGAAAACTGTCAAAGTTATTCACAACCATATCGGAACCTCAATTACGCTTTTTAAAACCTGGGAAAATAATTCTACCGATCTATCCAATTGGCCATTTTCTAAAAATACATATGCAATAAATTATATACCAAAGCAAATGGCAAACTATATACACCAAAATAAAGTGCAACTGTAATGCTTTAAAATGATGCATAAATGACTGTCATAGCATGAAAACTGTCAAAGTTATTTGCAACCATATCGGAACCTCAAATTACCGCGTTTTTAAACATAGAACAATAATTCTACCGATCCACCAATTGGACCATTTTTAGACGAACACATTATGCCACAAATGATATACCAAATAAATGCAATCATAATGCTCTAAATGATGCATAAACGACTGTCATAGCATGAAAACTATCAAAGTTATTCACAACCATATCGGAACCTCAAATTACCGCATTTTTGAACCTGTACCAATAAATATACCGATCTATCCAATTTTTGTAAAATTTCATTATGCCACAAATTATACACCAAAATAAAGTGCAACTGTAATGCTTTAAAATGATGCATAAACTATTGCCCTAGCATGAAACTGTCAAAGTTATTTGCAACCATATCGGAACCTCAAATTACCGCGTTTTTAAACATAGAACAATAATTCTACCGATCCTTCAAATTGACCATTTTTTAGACGAACACATTGTGCCACAAATGATATACCAAATTAAAGTGCAATCATAATGCTTTAAAATGATGCATAAATGACTGTCATAGCATGAAAACTGTCAAAGTTATTCACAACCATATCGGAACCTCAAATTACCGCCTTTTTAAACCTGGGAAAATAATTCTACCGATCTATCCAATTGGCCATTTTCTAAAATACATTATGCAATAAATTATATACCAAAACAAATGGCAATTTTAATGCTTTAAAATGGTGCATAAACGACTGTCCTAGCACGAAAACTGCCAAAGTTAATTGCAACCATATCGGAACCTCAGATTACTGCGTTTATTAAACATAGAACAATAATTCTACCGATCTATCAAATTGACCAATTTTTAAAAATACACATTATGCTACAAATGATATACGATATTAAAGTGCAATCATAATGCTTTAAAATGATGCATAAATGACTGTCATAGCGTGAAAACTGTCAATGTTATTTGCAGCCATATCGGAACCTCAAACTACCGCGTTTTTAAAGCTGTGAAAATAATTCTACCGATCTATCCAATTGGCCATTTTCCAAAAATACATTATGGAATAAGTTATATACCAAAGCAAATGGCAACTATAATGCAATAAAAAGATATATAAACGACTGTTATAACATGAAAACTATAAAAGGTATTTGCAACCATATCGGAGCCTTAAATTACCGCATTTTTGAACCTGTACCAATAAATATACCGATCTATCCAATTTTTGTAAAAATTCATTATGCCACAAATTATACACCAAAATAAAGTGCAACTGTAATGCTTTAAAATGATGCGTAAACTAATGCCCTAGCATGAAAACTGTCAAAGTTATTTGCAACCATATCGGAACCTCAAATTACCGCGTTTTTAAACATAGAACAATAATTCTACCGATCCATCAAATTGACCATTTTTTAGACGAACACATTATGCCACAAATGATATACCAAATTAAAGTGCAATCATAATGCTCTAAACTGATGCATAAATGACTGTCATAGCATGAAAACTGTCAAAGTAATTCACAACCATATCGGAACCTCAAATTACCGCCTTTTTAAACCTGGGAAAATAATTCTATCGATCTATCCAATTGGCCATCTTCTAAAAATACATTATGCAATAGATTGTATACCAAAACAAATGGCAACTAAAATGCAATAAAAAGATGTATAAACGACTGTTATAACATGAAAACTATAAAAGTTATTTGCAACCATATCGGGGCCTTAAATTACCGCATTTTTAAACCTGTACCAATAAATATACCGATCTATCCAATTTTTGTAAAAATTCATTATGCCACAAATTATACACAAAAACAAAGTGCAACTGTAATGCTTTAAAATGATGCATAAATGACTGTCATAGCATGAAAACTGTCAAAGTTATTCACAACCATATCGGAACCTCAAATTACCGCGTTTTTAAACCTGGGAAAATAATTCTACCGATTTATCCAATTGGCCGTTTTCCAAAAATACATTATGCAATAAATTATATACCAAAGCAAATGGCAATTTTAATGCTTTAAAATGGTGCATAAACGACTGTCCTAGCACGAAAACTGCCAAAGTTAATTGCAGCCATATCGGAACCTCAGATTACCGCGTTTATTAAACATAGAACAATAATTCTACCGATCTATCAAATTCACCAATTAGTAAAAACACACATTATGCTACAAATTATATACCATATTAAAGTGCAATCATAATGCTTTAAAATGAAGCATAAATGACTGTCATAGCATGAAAACTGTCAATGTTATTTGCAACCATATCGGAACCTCAAATTACCGCCTTTTTAAAGCTGTGAAAATAATTCTACCGATCTATCCAATTGGCCATTTTCTAAAAATATATTATGCAATAAATTATATACCAAAACAAATGGCAACTATAATGCAATAAAAAGATATATAAACGACTGTTATAACATGAAAACTATAAAAGTTATTTGCAACCATATCGGAGCCTTGAATTACCGCATTTTTAAACCTGTACCAATAAATATACCGATCTATCCAACTTTTGTAAAAATTCATTATGCCACAAATTATACACCAAAATAAAGTGCAACTGTAATGCTTTAAAATGATGCATAAACTATTGCCCTAGCATGAAAACTGTCAAAGTTATTTGCAACCATATCGGAACCTCAAATTACCGCGTTTTTAAACATAGAACAATAATTCTACCGATCCTTCAAATTGACCATTTTTTAGACGAACACATTGTGCCACAAATGATATACCAAATTAAAGTGCAATCATAATGCTTTAAAATGATGCATAAATGACTGTCATAGCATGAAAACTGTCAAAGTTATTCACAACCATATCGGAACCTCAAATTACCGCCTTTTTAAACCTGGGAAAATAATTCTACCGATCTATCCAATTGGCCATTTTCTAAAAATACATTATGCAATAAATTATATACCAAAACAAATGGCAATTTTAATGCTTTAAAATGGTGCATAAACGACTGTCCTAGCACGAAAACTGCCAAAGTTAATTGCAACCATATCGGAACCTCAGATTACTGCTTTTATTAAACATAGAACAATAATTCTACCGATCTATCAAATTGACCAATTTGTAAAAATACACATTATGCTACAAATGATATACCATATTAAAGTGCAATCATAATGCTTTAAAATGATGCATAAATGACTGTCATAGCGTGAAAACTGTCAATGTTATTTGCAGCCATATCGGAACCTCAAACTACCGCGTTTTTAAAGCTGTGAAAATAATTCTACCGATCTATCCAATTGGCCATTTTCAAAAATATTATGAATAAGTTATATACCAAAGCAAATGGCAACTATAATGCAATAAAAAGATATAAACGACTGTTATAACATGAAAACTATAAAAGTTATTTGCAACCATATCGGAGCCTTAAATTACCGCATTTTTGAACCTGTAAATAATATACCGATCTATCCAATTTTTTGTAAAATCATTATGCCAAAATTATACACCAAAAAAGTGCAACTGTAATGCTTTAAAATGATGCATAAACAACTGCCCTAGCATGAAAACTGCCAAAGTTATTGCAACCATATCGGAACCTCAATTACCGCGTTTTTAAACATAGAACAATAATTCTACCGATCTTCAAATTGACCATTAGAAAACACATTATGCTACAAATATATACCAATTAAAGTGCAATCATAATGCTTTAAAATGATGCATAAATGACTGTCATAGCATGAAAACTGTCAATGTTATTGCAACCATATCGGAACCTCAAATTACCGCCTTTTTAAAGCTGTGAAAATAATTCTACCGATCTATCCAATTGGCCATTTTCTAAAAATACATTATGCAATAAATTATATACCAAAACAAATGGCAACTATAATGCAATAAAAGATATATAAACGACTGTTATAACATGAAAACTATAAAAGTTATTTGCAACCATATCGGAGCCTTGAATTACCGCATTTTTAAACCTGTACCAATAAATAACCGATCTATCCAACTTTGTAAAAATTCATTATGCCACAAATTATACACCAAATAAAGTGCAACTGTAATGCTTTAAAATGATGCATAAACTATTGCCCTAGCATGAAAACTGTCAAAGTTATTTGCAACCATATCGGAACCTCAAATTACCGCGTTTTTAAACATAGAACAATAATTCTACCGATCCATCAAATTGACCATTTTTAGACGAACACATGCCACAAATGATATACCAAATTAAAGTGCAATCATAATGCTAAAACTGATGCATAAATGACTGTCATAGCATGAAACTGTCAAAGTTATTCACAACCATATCGGAACCTCAAATTACCGCCTTTTTAAACCTGGGAAAATAATTCTACCGATCTATCCAATTGGCCATTTTCTAAAAATACATTATGCAATAAATTATATACCAAAACAAATGGCAATTTTAATGCTTTAAAATGGTGCATAAACGACTGTCCTAGCACGAAAACTGCCAAAGTTAATTGCAACCATATCGGAACCTCAGATTACTGCTTTTATTAAACATAGAACAATAATTCTACCGATCTATCAAATTGACCAATTTGTAAAAATACACATTATGCTACAAATGATATACCATATTAAAGTGCAATCATAATGCTTTAAAATGATGCATAAATGACTGTCATAGCGTGAAAACTGTCAATGTTATTTGCAGCCATATCGGAACCTCAAACTACCGCCGTTTTTAAAGCTGTGAAAATAATTCTACCGATCTATCCAATTGGCCATTTTCCAAAAATATATTATGGCAATAAATTATATACCAAAGCAAATGGCAACTATAATGCAATAAAAGATATATAAACGACTGTTATAACATGAAAACTATAAAAGTTATTTGCAACCATATCGGAGCCTTGAATTACCGCATTTTTTAAACCTGTACCAATAACATATACCGATCTATCCAATTTTTGTAAAAATTCATTATGCCACAAATTATACACCAAAGTAAAGTGCAACTGTAATGCTTTAAAATGATGCAAAACTATTGCCCTAGCATGAAAACTGTCAAAGTTTTGCAACCATATCGGAACCTCAAATTACCGCGTTTTTAAACATAGAACAATAATTCTACCGATCCATCAAATTGACCATTTTTTAGACGAACACATTGTGCCACAAATGATATACCAAATTAAAGTGCAATCATAATGCTTTAAATGATGCATAAATGACTGTCATAATGAAAACAGTCAAAGTTATTTATAAAACTGTCAATGTTATTGCACCATATCGGAACCTCAAACTACCGCTTTTTAAAGCTGTGAAAATAATTCTACCGATCTATCCAATTGGCCATTTTCCAAAAATATATTATGAATAAGTTATATACCAAAGCAAATGGCAACTATAATGCAATAAAAAGATATATAAACGACTGTTATAACATGAAAACTATAAAAGTTATTTGCAACCATATCGGAGCCTTAAATTACCGCATTTTTGAACCTGTACCAATAAATATACCGATCTATCCAACTTTTGTAAAAATTCATTATGCCACAAATTATACACCAAAATAAAGTGCAACTGTAATGCTTTAAAATGATGCATAAACTATTGCCCTAGCATGAAAACTGTCAAAGTTATTTGCAACCATATCGGAACCTCAAATTACCGCGTTTTTAAACATAGAACAATAATTCTACCGATCCTTCAAATTGACCATTTTTTAGACGAACACATTGTGCCACAAATGATATACCAAATTAAAGTGCAATCATAATGCTTTAAAATGATGCATAAATGACTGTCATAGCATGAAAACTGTCAAAGTTATTCACAACCATATCGGAACCTCAAATTACCGCCTTTTTAAACCTGGGAAAATAATTCTACCGATCTATCCAATTGGCCATTTTCTAAAAATACATTATGCAATAAATTATATACCAAAACAAATGGCAATTTTAATGCTTTAAAATGGTGCATAAACGACTGTCCTAGCACGAAAACTGCCAAAGTTAATTGCAACCATATCGGAACCTCAGATTACTGCGTTTATTAAACATAGAACAATAATTCTACCGATCTATCAAATTGACCAATTTGTAAAAATACACATTATGCTACAAATGATATACCATATTAAAGTGCAATCATAATGCTTTAAAATGATGCATAAATGACTGTCATAGCGTGAAAACTGTCAATGTTATTTGCAGCCATATCGGAACCTCAAACTACCGCCTTTTTAAAGCTGTGAAAATAATTCTACCGATCTATCCAATTGGCCATTTTCCTAAAAATACATTATGCAATAAATTATATACCAAAACAAATGGCAACTATAATGCAATAAAAAGATATATAAACGACTGTTATAACATGAAAACTATAAAAGTTATTTGCAACCATATCGGAGCCTTGAATTACCGCATTTTTAAACCTGTACCAATAAATATACCGATCTATCCAACTTTTGTAAAAATTCATTATGCCACAAATTATACACCAAAATAAAGTGCAACTGTAATGCTTTAAAATGATGCATAAACTATTGCCCTAGCATGAAAACTGTCAAAGTTATTTGCAACCATATCGGAACCTCAAATTACCGCGTTTTTAAACATAGAACAATAATTCTACCGATCCATTCAAATTGACCATTTTTTAGACGAACACATTGTGCCACAAATGATATACCAAATTAAAGTGCAATCATAATGCTTTAAAATGATGCATAAATGACTGTCATAGCATGAAAACTGTCAAAGTTATTCACAACCATATCGGAACCTCAAACTACCGCGTTTTTAAAGCTGTGAAAATAATTCTACCGATCTATCCAATTGGCCATTTTCCAAAAATACTATTATGCAATAAATTATATACCAAAGCAAATGGCAACTATAATGCAATAAAAAGATATATAAACGACTGTTATAACATGAAAACTATAAAAGTTATTTGCAACCATATCGGAGCCTTAAATTACCGCATTTTTGAACCTGTACCAATAAATATACCGATCTATCCAATTTTTGTAAAAATTCATTATGCCACAAATTATACACCAAAATAAAGTGCAACTGTAATGCTTTAAAATGATGCATAAACTATTGCCCTAGCATGAAAACTGTCAAAGTTATTTGCAACCATATCGGAACCTCAAATTACCGCGTTTTTAAACATAGAACAATAATTCTACCGATCCTTCAAATTGACCATTTTTTAGACGAACACATTGTGCCACAAATGATATACCAAATTAAAGTGCAATCATAATGCTTTAAAATGATGCATAAATGACTGTCATAGCATGAAAACTGTCAAAGTTATTCACAACCATATCGGAACCTCAAATTACCGCCTTTTTAAACCTGGGAAAATAATTCTACCGATCTATCCAATTGGCCATTTTCTAAAAATACATTATGCAATAAATTATATACCAAAACAAATGGCAATTTTAATGCTTTAAAATGGTGCATAAACGACTGTCCTAGCACGAAAACTGCCAAAGTTAATTGCAACCATATCGGAACCTCAGATTACTGCTTTTATTAAACATAGAACAATAATTCTACCGATCTATCAAATTGACCAATTTGTAAAAATACACATTATGCTACAAATGATATACCATATTAAAGTGCAATCATAATGCTTTAAAATGATGCATAAATGACTGTCATAGCGTGAAAACTGTCAATGTTATTTGCAGCCATATCGGAACCTCAAACTACCGCCGTTTTTAAAGCTGTGAAAATAATTCTACCGATCTATCCAATTGGCCATTTTCCAAAAATACATTATGGAATAAGTTATATACCAAAGCAAATGGCAACTATAATGCAATAAAAAGATATATAAACGACTGTTATAACATGAAAACTATAAAAGTTATTTGCAACCATATCGGAGCCTTAAATTACCGCATTTTTGAACCTGTACCAATAAATATACCGATCTATCCAATTTTTGTAAAATTCATTATGCCACAAATTATACACCAAAATAAAGTGCAACTGTAATGCTTTAAAATGATGCATAAACTATTGCCCTAGCATGAAAACTGTCAAAGTTATTTGCAACCATATCGGAACCTCAAATTACCGCGTTTTTAAACATAGAACAATAATTCTACCGATCCTTCAAATTGACCATTTTTTAGACGAACACATTGTGCCACAAATGATATACCAAATTAAAGTGCAATCATAATGCTTTAAAATGATGCATAAATGACTGTCATAGCATGAAAACTGTCAAAGTTATTCACAACCATATCGGAACCTCAAATTACCGCCTTTTTAAACCTGGGAAATAATTCTATCGATCTATCCAATTGGCCATCTTCTAAAAATACATTATGCAATAAATTATATACCAAAACAAATGGCAACTAAATGCAATAAAAAGATGTATAAACGACTGTATAACATGAAAACTATAAAGTTATTTGCAACCATATCGGGCCTTAAATTACCGCATTTTTAAACCTGTACCAATAATATACCGATTTATCCAATTTTTGTAAAATTATTATGCCAAATTATACACAAAACAAGTGCAACTGTAATGCTTTAAAATTATGCATAAATGACTGTCATAGCATGAAAACTGTCAAAGTTATTCACAACCATATCGGAACCTCAAATTACCGCGTCATAGCGTGAAAACTGTCAATGTTTATTTGCAGCCATATCGGAACCTCAAACTACCGCGTTTTTAAAGCTGTGAAAAAATTCTACCGATCTATCCAATTGGCCATTTTCCAAAAATATATTATGGAATAAGTTATATACCAAAGCAAATGGCAACTATAATGCAATAAAAAGATATATAAACGACTGTTATAACATGAAAACTATAAAAGGTATTTGCAACCATATCGGAGCCTTAAATTACCGCATTTTTGAACCTGTACCAATAAATATACCGATCTATCCAATTTTTGTAAAAATTCATTATGCCACAAATTATACACCAAAATAAAGTGCAACTGTAATGCTTTAAAATGATGCGTAAACTAATGCCCTAGCATGAAAACTGTCAAAGTTATTTGCAACCATATCGGAACCTCAAATTACCGCGTTTTTAAACATAGAACAATAATTCTACCGATCCATCAAATTGACCATTTTTTAGACGAACACATTATGCCACAAATGATATACCAAATTAAAGTGCAATCATAATGCTCTAAACTGATGCATAAATGACTGTCATAGCATGAAAACTGTCAAAGTAATTCACAACCATATCGGAACCTCAAATTACCGCCTTTTTAAACCTGGGAAAATAATTCTATCGATCTATCCAATTGGCCATCTTCTAAAAATACATTATGCAATAGATTGTATACCAAAACAAATGGCAACTAAAATGCAATAAAAAGATGTATAAACGACTGTTATAACATGAAAACTATAAAAGTTATTTGCAACCATATCGGGGCCTTAAATTACCGCATTTTTAAACCTGTACCAATAAATATACCGATCTATCCAATTTTTGTAAAAATTCATTATGCCACAAATTATACACAAAAACAAAGTGCAACTGTAATGCTTTAAAATGATGCATAAATGACTGTCATAGCATGAAAACTGTCAAAGTTATTCACAACCATATCGGAACCTCAAATTACCGCGTTTTTAAACCTGGGAAAATAATTCTACCGATTTATCCAATTGGCCGTTTTCCAAAAATACATTATGCAATAAATTATATACCAAAGCAAATGGCAATTTTAATGCTTTAAAATGGTGCATAAACGACTGTCCTAGCACGAAAACTGCCAAAGTTAATTGCAGCCATATCGGAACCTCAGATTACCGCGTTTATTAAACATAGAACAATAATTCTACCGATCTATCAAATTCACCAATTAGTAAAAACACACATTATGCTACAAATTATATACCATATTAAAGTGCAATAATAATGCTTTATTTGCAACCATATCGGAACCTTTTTAAAGCTGTGAAAATAATTCTACCGATCTATCCAATTGGCAATTTTCTAAAAATATATTATGCAATAAATTATATACCAAAACAAATGGCAACTATAATGCAATAAAAAGATATATAAACGACTGTTATAACATGAAAACTATAAAAGTTATTTGCAACCATATCGGAGCCTTGAATTACCGCATTTTTAAACCTGTACCAATAAATATATAATCTATCCAACTTTTGTAAAAATTCATTATGCCACAAATTATACACCAAAATAAAGTGCAACTGTAATGCTTTAAAATGATGCATAAACTATTGCCCTAGCATGAAAACTGTCAAAGTTATTTGCAACCATATCGGAACCTCAAACATAGAACAATAATTCTACCGATCCTTCAAATTGACCATTTTTTAGACGAACACATTGTGCCACAAATGATATACCAAATTAAAGTGCAATCATAATGCTTTAAAATGATGCATAAATGACTGTCATAGCATGAAAACTGTCAAAGTTATTCACAACCATATCGGAACCTCAAATTACCGCCTTTTTAAACCTGGGAAAATAATTCTACCGATCTATCCAATTGGCCATTTTCTAAAAATACATTATGCAATAAATTATATACCAAAACAAATGGCAATTTTAATGCTTTAAAATGGTGCATAAACGACTGTCCTAGCACGAAAACTGCCAAAGTTAATTGCAACCATATCGGAACCTCAGATTACTGCGTTTATTAAACATAGAACAATAATTCTACCGATCTATCAAATTGACCAATTTGTAAAAATACACATTATGCTACAAATGATATACCATATTAAAGTGCAATCATAATGCTTTAAAATGATGCATAAATGACTGTCATAGCGTGAAAACTGTCAATGTTATTTGCAGCCATATCGGAACCTCAAACTACCGCGTTTTTAAAGCTGTGAAAATAATTCTACCGATCTATCCAATTGGCCATTTTCCAAAAATACATTATGGAATAAGTTATATACCAAAGCAAATGGCAACTATAATGCAATAAAAAGATATATAAACGACTGTTATAACATGAAAACTATAAAAGTTATTTGCAACCATATCGGAGCCTTAAATTACCGCATTTTTGAACCTGTACCAATAAATATACCGATCTATCCAATTTTTGTAAAAATTCATTATGCCACAAATTATACACCAAAATAAAGTGCAACTGTAATGCTTTAAAATGATGCGTAAACTAATGCCCTAGCATGAAAACTGTCAAAGTTATTTGCAACCATATCGGAACCTCAAATTACCGCGTTTTTAAACATAGAACAATAATTCTACCGATCCATCAAATTGACCATTTTTTAGACGAACACATTATGCCACAAATGATATACCAAATTAAAGTGCAATCATAATGCTCTAAACTGATGCATAAATGACTGTCATAGCATGAAAACTGTCAAAGTAATTCACAACCATATCGGAACCTCAAATTACCGCCTTTTTAAACCTGGGAAAATAATTCTATCGATCTATCCAATTGGCCATCTTCTAAAAATACATTATGCAATAGATTGTATACCAAAACAAATGGCAACTAAAATGCAATAAAAAGATGTATAAACGACTGTTATAACATGAAAACTATAAAAGTTATTTGCAACCATATCGGGGCCTTAAATTACCGCATTTTTAAACCTGTACCAATAAATATACCGATCTATCCAATTTTTGTAAAAATTCATTATGCCACAAATTATACACAAAAACAAAGTGCAACTGTAATGCTTTAAAATGATGCATAAATGACTGTCATAGCATGAAAACTGTCAAAGTTATTCACAACCATATCGGAACCTCAAATTACCGCGTTTTTAAACCTGGGAAAATAATTCTACCGATTTATCCAATTGGCCGTTTTCCTAAAAATACATTATGCAATAAATTATATACCAAAGCAAATGGCAATTTTAATGCTTTAAAATGGTGCATAAACGACTGTCCTAGCACGAAAACTGCCAAAGTTAATTGCAAGCCATATCGGAACCTCAGATTACCGCGTTTATTAAACATAGAACAATAATTCTACCGATCTATCAAATTCACCAATTAGTAAAAACACACATTATGCTACAAATTATATACCATATTAAAGTGCAATCATAATGCTTTAAAATGAAGCATAAATGACTGTCATAGCATGAAAACTGTCAATGTTATTTGCAACCATATCGGAACCTCAAATTACCGCCTTTTTAAAGCTGTGAAAATAATTCTACCGATCTATCCAATTGGCCATTTTCTAAAAATATATTATGCAATAAATTATATACCAAAACAAATGGCAACTATAATGCAATAAAAAGATATATAAACGACTGTTATAACATGAAAACTATAAAAGTTATTTGCAACCATATCGGAGCCTTGAATTACCGCATTTTTAAACCTGTACCAATAAATATACCGATCTATCCAACTTTTGTAAAAATTCATTATGCCACAAATTATACACCAAAATAAAGTGCAACTGTAATGCTTTAAAATGATGCATAAACTATTGCCCTAGCATGAAAACTGTCAAAGTTATTTGCAACCATATCGGAACCTCAAATTACCGCGTTTTTAAACATAGAACAATAATTCTACCGATCCTTCAAATTGACCATTTTTTAGACGAACACATTATGCCACAAATGATATACCAAATTAAAGTGCAATCATAATGCTCTAAACTGATGCATAAATGACTGTCATAGCATGAAAACTGTCAAAGTTATTCACAACCATATCGGAACCTCAAATTACCGCCTTTTTAAACCTGGGAAAATAATTCTACCGATCTATCCAATTGGCCATTTTCTAAAAATACATTATGCAATAAATTATATACCAAAACAAATGGCAATTTTAATGCTTTAAAATGGTGCATAAACGACTGTCCTAGCACGAAAACTGCCAAAGTTAATTGCAACCATATCGGAACCTCAGATTACTGCTTTTATTAAACATAGAACAATAATTCTACCGATCTATCCAATTGACCAATTTGTAAAAACACACATTATGCTACAAATTATATACCATATTAAAGTGCAATCATAATGCTTTCAAATGATGCATAAATGACTGTCATAGCATGAAAACTGTCAATGTTATTTGCAACCATATCGGAACCTCAAATTACCGCCTTTTTAAAGCTGTGAAAATAATTCTACCGATCTATCCAATTGGCAATTTTCTAAAAATATATTATGCAATAAATTATATACCAAAACAAATGGCAACTATAATGCAATAAAAAGATATATAAACGACTGTTATAACATGAAAACTATAAAAGTTATGTGCAACCATATCGGAGCCTTGAATTATCCAACTTTTGTAAAAATTCACTATGCCACAAATTATACACCAAAATAAAGTGCAACTGCTAATGCTTTAAAATGATGCATAAACTATTGCCCTAGCATGAAAACTGTCAAAGTTATTTGCAACCATATCGGAACCTCAAATTACCGCGTTTTTAAACATAGAACAATAATTCTACCGATCCTTCAAATTGACCATTTTTCTAGACGAACACATTGTGCCACAAATGATACCAAATTAAAGTGCAATCATAATGCTTTAAAATGATGCATAACTGACTGTCATAGCATGAAAACTGTCAAAGTTATTCACAACCATATCGGAACCTCAAATTACCGCCTTTTTAAACCTGGGAAAATAATTCTACCGATCTATCCAATTGGCCATTTTCTAAAAATACATTATGCAATAAATTATATACCAAAACAAATGGCAATTTTAATGCTTTAAAATGGTGCATAAACGACTGTCCTAGCACGAAAACTGCCAAAGTTAATTTCAACCATATCGGAACCTCAGATTACTGCGTTTATTAAACATAAAACAATAATTCTACCGATCTATCAAATTGACCAATTTGTAAAAATACACATTATGCTACAAATGATATACCATATAAAAGTGCAATCATAATGCTTTAAAATGATGCATAAATGACTGTCATAGCGTGAAAACTGTCAATGTTATTTGCAGCCATATCGGAACCTCAAATTACCGCGTTTTTAAAGCTGTGAAAATAATTCTACCGATCTATCCAATTGGCCATTTTCCAAAAATATATTATGGAATAAATTATATACCAAAGCAAATGGCAACTATAATGCAATAAAAAGATATATAAACGACCAAAACAAATGCCGACCGACCGATCTATTCAATTGGCAATTTTCTAAAAATATATTATGCAATAAATTATTACCAAAACAAATGGCAACTATAATGCAATAAAAAGATATATAAACGACTGTTATAACATGAAAACTATAAAAGTTATATGCAACCATATCGGAGCCTTGAATTACCGCATTTTTATACCTGTACCAATAAATATACCGATCTATCCAACTTTTGTAAAAATTCATTATGCCACAAATTATACACCAAAATAAAGTTCAACTGTAATGCTTTAAAATGATGCATAAACTATTGCCCTAGCATGAAAACTGTCAAAGTTATTTGCAACCATATCGGAACCTCAAATTACCGCGTTTTTAAACATAGAACAATAATTCTACCGATCCTTCAAATTGACCATTTTTTAGACGAACACATTATGCCACAAATGATATACCAAATTAAAGTGCAATCATAATGCTTTAAAATGATGCATAAATGACTGTCATAGCATGAAAACTGTCAAAGTTATTCACAACCATATCGCAACCTCAAATTACCGCCTTTTTAAACCTGGGAAAATAATTCTACCGATCTATCCAATTGGCCATTTTCTAAAAATACATTATGCAATAAATTATATACCAAAACAAATGGCAATTTTAATGCTTTAAAATGGTGCATAAACGACTGTCCTAGCACGAAAACTGCCAAAGTTAATTGCAACCATATCGGAACCTCAGATTACTGCGTTTATTAAACATAGAACAGTAATTCTACCGATCTATCAAATTGACCAATTTGTAAAAATACACATTATGCTACAAATGATATACCATATTAAAGTGCAATCATAATGCTTTAAAATGATGCATAAATGACTGTCATAGCGTGAAAACTGTCAATGTTATTTGCAGCCATATCGGAACCTCAAACTACCGCGTTTTTAAAGCTGTGAAAATAATTCTACCGATCTATCCAATTGGCCATTTTCCAAAAATATATTATGGAATAAATTATATACCAAAGCAAATGGCAACTATAATGCAATAAAAAGATATATATTGTGATGGGTGAAATTCAATTTCTTCATAAAGATGATATATTTTCATTAAAAATCTACTACTCTATCTCAAGTCATCAAAATTTTATTTATTTCAATTATATTTATATTGTGTCATGCATGCATGATATCATTCATAATATAATAAACAGTACAATTTACTTTAATGAGATGCTCATCACTGACAGAAGTAATACGCATTATTTTTTTTGTATCTACTCTTTGAGTTTTTTTTATTATGCTTTAAGTCATAATAAGATCATTTGCATATACAGCTTTGAGTATAGAAAAGGTACTGTTAGGGTATCCGATTATTAGGAAAAAATAAAATAATTAATTTAATTTGTAACTATGAAAATTCTTTATTTATTAATACTGTATAAACGTAGTTTGAAGCTAGTAATAATGTAGAAATCTATTGCCTATATAAAAATTAAAACAACCCCAACTAATGACAAAAGTATATTCAATTAACTTTTTAATTGAGGCAATATAATTTGTTATATTTACATAAATAAGTTTTAAATATGGAATTTATATGAATATCTCTATATAATGTTGAGTTGTTCATATAATTAAGGAATCATAAGTTACTCCTATAATAATTGTTAGATTGGACAACCTACTAGTTAGTAGTACCACCTAAGATCGCTTAAGTACTACTCTGAAACTGGGCCTAAGTGCGTAGTACAAAAATGCGTAATAAAAATTGAGTGTAAATTATTATAAAAAAAAGGGGTAACGGCTACATTTTTTTTATAACATTCCACACATTCCTCACATTCTTTGATTTTTGGCCTTTTAAACATTCTTTTTAAATAAAACGCACATTTTAAAAGAAGCTAGTGATAGTGAAAGATCTAAATTATATGCGATCAAAGTTTCATTTGTTAAAATAAGGAAAAGTTTTATATGATAGAAAATATTAAAAGTGCTTAAATTTACACTTATTGAAAATCTTGTGAAACTAATTACTACCAAAGGATAATACATTAGTTATCCAGGATCAGTTTTTGCCACCCATTGAGTGGCCATAGCATTGTCAATCTAAATACACTTGACATTAAAAGTTTCAAAACTGATCACCTGAATATACCCACTGAATTGGAACTTGGTCTAATCCTGGGCCTCGTGTTCAGTGCACCCTCCTGTACAGAGATTTACGAATCCTGCTACACTTCCATATGCCCATATGAGTGGTAAGTTTAAACACAATGTTAAACTATTGAATATGTAGTACCAATATCCTATTTGTTGCACCTGTAGGATTATCCCCGGTAATTTCCAACATCTGTCGAAATCTCGACTTAAAACGAAGTACAAATCTATCAAATCATTGTGAGGTTTGGTTACCAAATCTAATTCACCAAAAGGAAAGAAAAGAATATCCTCGTCAGACGACAACATAATTACACCCCCTTTGTTAAACCTGAAATCACGTTTTTATTAATTCAACTTTAAACATGTATATGTAATATACACCAAATTAACACATATCCACATTTAACTCAAATTCTAACAAAATTACATTCTACCTTTATTCTACTAATTAAACTATACTTAAATTCTAACTACTTTCTAAATTCCAACAAATTCTTAAATTACACCTTAAGAATTATGTGACTATAGACTTTAAAACTTTTTACACATGGTGTTTAAAGTAAGTATGTAATGATTTAAATCTATACAAACTTCACTTTACACACAATGAATAACAAAATTTAAACAACTAAATCAATTATTCTAAACGTTTCTATTGCTATTTTTCTAACTACTCATATTATGAAAACTTAAACTTAATATTTCTAAAAACTTTATAAAATTTAATAATTTGCCTTAATACTAACTAATCAGAATGAAATAATTAA
The DNA here is from genome assembly GCF_015586225.1 of Lucilia sericata. NCBI lineage: Eukaryota > Metazoa > Arthropoda > Insecta > Diptera > Calliphoridae > Lucilia > Lucilia sericata. Next base: position 14,358 of record NW_023996518.1, on the reverse strand, counting down.
CCTAAACACTATTATAAAATTTAAATTTATTCTTATGAAGTAATTATTTATCCTAAAACCCAAAATTAATTTTCGTATTGAAAACCCTAACCAATAATTTAAAAGACAAAAAAAAAAAAAAATCTATCTCATCTTACGTAACGAAATACCACCAGATCATCAGGCCTGTTGACATCGTGGGAGGAAAAACATAATGTAAGTTAAAGAGAACTAAATAATAATAATTAAGAGAAATCATATTGCTAGAACAAGAGCGAATGATAACTGATATCATTAACTAATAATGATCTCTTGATTTGTATGTATAATTGATTTTGATTTTTGCTTGTTCCTCCAATATGATCTCTCTTAAACCATATATAAAATAACTCCTTAGAAAGAGAAATTTAACATTTAGATAATTACTTACATACGTTCAATTTTTAAGAAATTTTAATTTGCATTTTGTTACATATATTTATATATATATATATATATGTAAGTAAATCTTTATATTTTTTTTTGTTGCATTTATTTTGTTAATACATTCCTATATTATTTTTGAGTAAACTATGAAATTGTTTTCATGGGAAGTATTCCTAACAATAATATTCAATATTATAAAGGCTAATGTTAAGATTATAAAATTATTCTCTTTTTATGAATATAAATATTAATAAATATTATGAATTCTAATATGAATAGATAATTTTCTTCTTTTGATTTGGTTGACGAAATGTAGATATAGGGTTTAGGTAACATAGCATGATGGGCTGATATATAACGTTTATATGATCAGCAGGTAGGGTGGGCAATCTGATCATGAGGGAAATTAACACCTTTTTCCTCCTATGACTAGCAGATAATATTACACTATACTGGAGACTATTTCTTTATCTTTTCTCTTCTTTCCTGCATACAATTTCTATCTTAAATTGATCTGACGTGACCTCCCCTTATTAGGTATCACAGCCTACGCCCATTTCCCTGAGCTAAGACCGAAGCAAAGCTAGGTGTGCAGACCAGTGATAGCCTGGGGTCGGTCGATTGTTCGTTACAGATAATTTAATGGCGCCCAACGTGGGGCCACCCTTTTCCAAGGACATTTTAGTTAACTAACACCAAAAACTATATATTTAGAAAGGCTCCACTTACATATTAGTATTTTCTTTAACTATCCAAAAATATTTCTTATTTTCATCTTTCTTATAAGATATTATGGAATTTACGTATTTTAAGAGTTACACTCTAAAACGTACCAATATCTGCTTGAAAGAATTTTCTCTAAAGTTTATTATTGTCACTTTAAAGCTTGGACTTTGTTAAGTCGATATTTGATGTCAGTTTAATACCAACTTGAAAAACAATAGCCTCTATTTCTAATTGTTTTTGTTTATGTTTAATTCATTTTTCATTTTTGGACTTTTGCAAAATGCTGCTTGCGTTTTCCTACCGTTTGGGATGAAATGTTTAACATTTACAATATCTTTAAGTTAATATTTTTTTTATTTGAGACTTCTTTTCTTAATAAAATTATTTAGAATTGTACTCAATAGAACATTTATTCTTATAATCTTCTTTTTCTAAAATATTACTGCTAGTTCAAATTTCTTTCAATAAATCTGTTACCAAAACTTTACCTATTCTACAAATTAGTCAACCAAAACAAATATCTTTATATTGCTTGAAATCAACTAAAAACTTTAGATTTGTTATTTTTTTGTTTAATATTTGGATTCGTTTCTTGTTGAGCATTTAATACGTAATTATGCCAGTCTCTCGCAGTCCTGAACAGGCTGGTGCTGAGGCATTAGAAACCACTGAACAGCCACTTTGTATTATTTGCAATGAGAACTTAGGTTCCGAAAACAAGACTGTTACAACTTGTAATCATTGTTTTCATTCACCATGTTTACGTAGATGGTTAGAAACTAGTCCCACTTGTCCAGTTTGTCGTCAGCCTTGTAATAATTTAGATGGCAATAGCCAAGATTTTCAACCCACACGTCCTGCTCCCTCTAATACAAGAAATAGAGGAGGAGCAATTCCTCGTGATCGTCCGAACACAAGATTATATAACCAACAGCAACAACAACAAAGAGGTTTAGGTTCTTCGGAACAAATACATACTCCTGGTAATCGTCGTCGTACGACGCACTTTTCATATAATCAGCTCTCAGAACAAAGAGTTCACAATATAATATCTGACTCACTAAATGCTTTTAGGGAAGAATTTACTTCTATAATTTCTTCTGAATTACAGTCTATGTTTCAGAATCTTAATATAGGAAACAATAATCGGAACAATAATAATACAAATTCTCCTAATTTGGCCAATAATAGGTCACAAATACCAAATTTAGACAATAGAAGGACAAACCCTTCATCAATGATGAATACAGGTCCTAACCCTACACCTGATTGGCCACAGGATAATCCTTTCAGAGCTGACCAATCCTTTAGACCTTCACAATCTCATAGACGTAGTGGTCATATACCATTACCAGTAAATGTTGATAATTCGCCTCTTACCTCTCATCAAATCTCAAATTTGATAAATAATTGGCATGTAAAGTATTCGGGTTTAAATAATGATATTTCCATTGATGAGTTTATATACAGAGTGAATACTTTAAATTCAATTCACTTAAATGGAAATTTTGATTTGCTCGTGGAACATGTACATTCTCTTTTCGAGGGCAAAGCTCTCAAGTGGTTCTGGAGATTCCATCGCCAGACTGATACCACGCCAGTATGGTTTGATCTCTGTGATGCACTTAGGAGGGAATTTAAAGATACAAACACTGATTACGATATCAAGGATGATATGCGTCGTAGGAAACAGAAGAATTCTGAAAGTTTTGATTCCTTTTGGACACCATGATGAATCTTAGTGATAAACTTAGAATTCCTCTTAGTGAAAGTGAATTTGTTGAAATCATAATTAGAAACTTGAGAACAGAATTGCGGCATGAGTTATTGCATTTAAATATTAACGACATTTCTACGTTACGAAAAGAGGTAAGGAAGCACGAAAAATTCTTTGAGGATTTATCCTCTCATTCGTCTTCAAGACCTAGATATTCTCGCCCAAACGTATCTGAGATTTTGCAATCCTCTGAGGTAAATGAGCTTGAACAGGAAGAGTTGTCGGAAGAGGTAAATGAGGTAGTTGCTTCAGCTATATTGAAATGTTGGAACTGTGATGCCCCAGGCCACCGTTACCAAGATTGCCTCGCTCCTCGGCGTGTATTTTGTTACGGGTGCGGAGCCGTTGATACATATAGACCTTCGTGTCCAAAATGTTCAACCAAACAGGAAAACTACATACAGGATGTCCGCCGAAATGCGAACGGACATCCACAGAAACAATTCAAGAATTAGATAACAGTACAACTTTAATAAACCCAGACTTTCCCGTAGTACTTAACAAAGACTACACAATTCCCAGTAATATAACCAATTTTCAGAATATTTCTCCAAATCGAATCAAAATTTTACCATATCATGAAAGACTCGAACATTATTTGAAAGTTCGCTCTATGATATTTTCAACTCCAACTCCATCTAAAAAACAGTTAAGATCCTCTATGCGTATACGTAATTTTTGGATTAGAAGAAAACAACTTAAAAAGGTCGTAGTTTCTTCTATTGTCAATAATGGTACAGATACCAGACCCTTTGTAAATCTTTGTATTTTGAATAAAACATTTTTATCCTTGCTCGATAGCGGAGCAAATAAGTCTTGTATAGCTGGTAGTTTGTGTCAGGAGATTTTAAATGGAACAACTCCAGGTCTGAACAAATTCATTGGAAATGTTAAAACAGCCGATGGACATCATCAACAGGTCGTAGGTTCGATTTCTCTTGATGTACAGTATGGTAGTCTTACGAAAAAAGTTGAATTCTTATTAGTACCCAGTATTAAACACGATATCATCTGTGGAGTAGATTTTTGGAGTATTTTCGGATTCAAAATAATAACACCATTAGACACCGTTTTATCCTCTTCTGTACAGGAAACCCCTTATATAAATGAAATTGCTTTTGTTGATGATAATGATTCTGACTTTTTGAAATTGAGCCCGTCTGAGCAACAAAAACTTGATTCAGCTGTTGCTTCTTTCCCTTCGTTCGAAAAAGAAGGCTTAGGTTCTACTGATCTTATCGAACACTTTATAGATACGGGTACCGCTGCTCCAATAAAGCAACGATACTACCCTATCTCCCCAGCTAGAGAGAAATTACTTTGCTCAGAAATTGACAGGATGTTGCAGTTAGGGGTGATAGAGGTTTGCGAGAATTCGCCATGGTCTTCGCCAGGGGTGCTATTGGTAAAACCTGGGAAAATCAGATTCTGCCTTGACTCTCGTAAGCTTAACGAGGTTACCGTCAAGGACGCCTACCCTATCCCAAATATAGATGGGTTAATCTCACGATTGCCTCCTGTGAATGTGATATCAAAAGTAGATCTGAAGGACGCATTTTGGCAGATCAGTCTGTCAAAAGAGTCCCGTCCAAAAACAGCCTTTACTGTCCCCAATCGGCCACTTTATCAATTTGTGAGGATGCCCTTTGGGCTTTGCAATGCCCCACAAGCTATGTGCCGATTGATGGACAAGGTTATACCCTACGATTTGAAAAGCCACGTTTTTGTATATTTGGACGATCTACTTGTGGTATCACATTCACTGGAGGAACATATCGTTCACCTGCTTCAAGTCGCGTCATTGTTGAGAAAAGCTGGTCTCACAATCAACATCAAGAAGAGCCAGTTTGGATTGAGTAAGGTGAAGTATTTGGGATATGTGGTAGGCAACGGTACCTTAATGGTTGACCCCGATAAGGTCAAGGCAATATCTGATTACCCTGTCCCCAAAACTGTAAAACAACTGCGTCAATTTCTAGGTCTAGCTGGGTGGTATAGGCGATTTGTTGCAGACTACGCTTCTATTACTTTCCCCCTTACGGAGCTTCTATCGAAAAGGAAATCCTTTGTATGGAATCCTGAAGCTCAGGTCGCCTTTGACTCCTTGAAGAAAAGCTTGACAACTGCACCGTTTCTCGCACATCTCGACTACCGTAAACCCTTCATCGTTCAATGTGATGCGAGTCAGAACGGAGTGGGTGGTCTCTTGGCTCAACGCGATGATAATGGGGATGAACGTCCTATAGCGTTCATGTCCCATAAATTGAACCGAGCTCAGAGAAACTACTCCGTTACTGAACTGGAGTGCTTGGCAGTAGTGCTAGCCATCCGCAAATTTCGATCCTACATTGAAGGACATCAGTTTACGGTAGTCACGGACCATGCCAGCCTTAAGTGGCTCATGGGTCAAAAGGATTTGAGTGGCAGGTTGGCAAGGTGGGCCCTGAAGTTACAGGGATTTAACTTTTCGATAGAGCACCGTAAAGGGAGTGAAAATGTTGTGGCAGACGCCTTATCCCGGTCCTTTGATGTGGATGAACCATTTATAGAGGCTTTGGAAGTAGAATCCTTACCGATTATCGATCTTTCTTCACCATTTTTCGACTCTGATGAGTATAGTGCATTAAGGGAAAAGCATTTAGAATCTAATATGCCTGATTTTCAAGTAACAGGGAAGTTTATATACCACCGGACAGATTTTGATAGGGGAATTGAGGATAGTTCAGCATGGAAGCTTTTAGTGCCTGAAGGACTCCGAAAAGAAGTACTAGTTGCTTCACATGACCAGCCCTCAGCTTCTCATGGCGGTATTGCCAAGACCCTGGAGAGAGTCCGTAGGTACTTTTATTGGCCCGGCATTGTGGCAGATGTCCGAAGATACATTGCCAACTGCGAATTGTGTACTACGTCTAAAGTACCCAATAGAACTTTGCGACCTCCCATGGGCCAAATGCCTGAGTCAGATCGTCCTTTCCAGCGTTTGTACGTGGATTTCATAGGTCCTTTTCCACGTAGTAAAAGTGGAAATATAGGCGTGTTTATCATACTAGATCATTTCAGTAAATTTTCATTTTTAAAACCCTTTAAGAAACTAAATTCAAAACTTATGATATCATACCTCAAGGAAAGTATTTTCGATTGCTTTGGCGTCCCCGAAACCATAATTTCGGATAACGGGAGCCAATTCAAAAGTAAAGATTTTATGGAATTTTTGAAAAAGCATGGCATACGACATATGCTAACCGCTGTGTATTCGCCACAGGCGAATGCCAGCGAACGCGTTAACCGGTGTGTCAATGAAGCCCTTTGATCTTATATCCGTGGGGACCAAAGGAATTGGGATGTTTTTCTGAGTGGTATTAACAGCTCCTTACGTAGTAGCATTCACCAAAGTTTAGGGTATTCTCCGTACTTCGTTGTCTTTGGACAAAATATGATAAACCATGGTAGTGATTATCAAGTTCTCCGTAATTTAGGTCTTTTGACAGAGCAAATATCTCCTCTAGCTCGACAAGATCAGTTTCAATATATAAGAGACATGATAAAGGATAGAATGAAAGTCTCCTATGAGAAAAATGCCAACACTTATAATCTCAGATCTAAGTCGCGTAATTTTGAAATTGGCCAAACTGTCACAAGAAGAAATTTTGCTCAGAGCAATCTTTTGCAACACTTTAACGCAAAATTGGCTCCAACCGGTATAAAGTGTAGAGTATTGGAAAAGTTGGGAAATTCCTATTATGTTTTACAAGACCTAGAAAACGGAAATAAGTCGACTTATCATACAAAGGACATATGGTGAGAATCTTAATTCAGATATCATATATATTATTGAAAATTTATATAATATATCATAACTTAAACCGAAAATTTCGCCCTTTTTCAGTTTGCGGTTTCCCTTAACTAATACCTGTTTTGTGATGGGTGAAATTCAATTTCTTCATAAAGATGATATATTTTCATTAAAAATCTACTACTCTATCTCAAGTCATCAAAATTTTATTTATTTCAATTATATTTATATTGTGTCATGCATGCATGATATCATTCATAATATAATAAACAGTACAATTTACTTTAATGAGATGCTCATCACTGACAGAAGTAATACGCATTATTTTTTTTGTATCTACTCTTTGAGTTTTTTTTATTATGCTTTAAGTCATAATAAGATCATTTGCATATACAGCTTTGAGTATAGAAAAGGTACTGTTAGGGTATCCGATTATTAGGAAAAAATAAAATAATTAATTTAATTTGTAACTATGAAAATTCTTTATTTATTAATACTGTATAAACGTAGTTTGAAGCTAGTAATAATGTAGAAATCTATCGCCTATATAAAAATTAAAACAACCCCAACTAATGACAAAAGTATATTCAATTAACTTTTTAATTGAGGCAATATAATTTGTTATATTTACATAAATAAGTTTTAAATATGGAATTTATATGAATATCTCTATATAATGTTGAGTTGTTCATATAATTAAGGAATCATAAGTTACTCCTATAATAATTGTTAGATTGGACAACCTACTAGTTAGTAGTACCACCTAAGATCGCTTAAGTACTACTCTGAAACTGGGCCTAAGTGCGTAGTACAAAAATGCGTAATAAAAATTGAGTGTAAATTATTATTAAAAAAAAAAAGGGTAACGGCTACATTTTTTTTATAACATTCCACACATTCCTCACATTCTTTGATTTTTGGCCTTTTAAACATTCTTTTTAAATAAAACGCACATTTTAAAAGAAGCTAGTGATAGTGAAAGATCTAAATTATATGCGATCAAAGTTTCATTTGTTAAAATAAGGAAAAGTTTTATATGATAGAAAATATTAAAAGTGCTTAAATTTACACTTATTGAAAATCTTGTGAAACTAATTACTACCAAAGGATAATACATTAGTTATCCAGGATCAGTTTTTGCCACCCATTGAGTGGCCATAGCATTGTCAATCTAAATACACTTGACATTAAAAGTTTCAAAACTGATCACCTGAATATACCCACTGAATTGGAACTTGGTCTAATCCTGGGCCTCGTGTTCAGTGCACCCTCCTGTACAGAGATTTACGAATCCTGCTACACTTCCATATGCCCATATGAGTGGTAAGTTTAAACACAATGTTAAACTATTGAATATGTAGTACCAATATCCTATTTGTTGCACCTGTAGGATTATCCCCGGTAATTTCCAACATCTGTCGAAATCTCGACTTAAAACGAAGTACAAATCTATCAAATCATTGTGAGGTTTGGTTACCAAATCTAATTCACCAAAAGGAAAGAAAAGAATATCCTCGTCAGACGACAACATAATTACACCCCCTTTGTTAAACCTGAAATCACGTTTTTATTAATTCAACTTTAAACATGTATATGTAATATACACCAAATTAACACATATCCACATTTAACTCAAATTCTAACAAAATTACATTCTACCTTTATTCTACTAATTAAACTATACTTAAATTCTAACTACTTTCTAAATTCCAACAAATTCTTAAATTACACCTTAAGAATTATGTGACTATAGACTTTAAAACTTTTTACACATGGTGTTTAAAGTAAGTATGTAATGATTTAAATCTATACAAACTTCACTTTACACACAATGAATAACAAAATTTAAACAACTAAATCAATTATTCTAAACGTTTCTATTGCTATTTTTCTAACTACTCATATTATGAAAACTTAAACTTAATATTTCTAAAAACTTTATAAAATTTAATAATTTGCCTTAATACTAACTAATCAGAATGAAATAATTAACCTAAACACTATTATAAAATTTAAATTTATTCTTATGAAGTAATTATTTATCCTAAAACCCAAAATTAATTTTCGTATTGAAAACCCTAACCAATAATTTAAAAGACAAAAAAAAAAAAAAATCTATCTCATCTTACGTAACGAAATACCACCAGATCATCAGGCCTGTTGACATCGTGGGAGGAAAAACATAATGTAAGTTAAAGAGAACTAAATAATAATAATTAAGAGAAATCATATTGCTAGAACAAGAGCGAATGATAACTGATATCATTAACTAATAATGATCTCTTGATTTGTATGTATAATTGATTTTGATTTTTGCTTGTTCCTCCAATATGATCTCTCTTAAACCATATATAAAATAACTCCTTAGAAAGAGAAATTTAACATTTAGATAATTACTTACATACGTTCAATTTTTAAGAAATTTTAATTTGCATTTTGTTACATATATTTATATATATATATATATGTAAGTAAATCTTTATATTTTTTTTTTGTTGCATTTATTTTGTTAATACATTCCTATATTATTTTTGAGTAAACTATGAAATTGTTTTCATGGGAAGTATTCCTAACAATAATATTCAATATTATAAAGGCTAATGTTAAGATTATAAAATTATTCTCTTTTTATGAATATAAATATTAATAAATATTATGAATTCTAATATGAATAGATAATTTTCTTCTTTTGATTTGGTTGACGAAATGTAGATATAGGGTTTAGGTAACATAGCATGATGGGCTGATATATAACGTTTATATGATCAGCAGGTAGGGTGGGCAATCTGATCATGAGGGAAATTAACACCTTTTTCCTCCTATGACTAGCAGATAATATTACACTATACTGGAGACTATTTCTTTATCTTTTCTCTTCTTTCCTGCATACAATTTCTATCTTAAATTGATCTGACGTGACCTCCCCTTATTAGGTATCACAGCCTACGCCCATTTCCCTGAGCTAAGACCGAAGCAAAGCTAGGTGTGCAGACCAGTGATAGCCTGGGGTCGGTCGATTGTTCGTTACAATATGTTATAACATGAAAACTATAAAAGTTATTTGCAACCATATCGGAGCCTTAAATTACCGCATTTTTGAACCTGTACCAATAAATATACCGATCTATCCAATTTTTGTAAAAATTCATTATGCCACAAATTATACACCAAAATAAAGTGCAACTGTAATGCTTTAAAATGATGCGTAAACTAATGCCCTAGCATGAAAACTGTCAAAGTTATTTGCAACCATATCGGAACCTCAAATTACCGCGTTTTTAAACATAGAACAATAATTCTACCGATCCATCAAATTGACCATTTTTTAGACGAACACATTATGCCACAAATGATATACCAAATTAAAGTGCAATCATAATGCTCTAAACTGATGCATAAATGACTGTCATAGCATGAAAACTGTTAAAGTAATTCACAACCATATCGGAACCTCAAATTACCGCCTTTTTAAACCTGGGAAAATAATTCTATCGATCTATCCAATTGGCCATCTTCTAAAAATACATTATGCAATAAATTATATACCAAAACAAATGGCAACTAAAATGCAATAAAAAGATGTATAAACGACTGTTATAACATGAAAACTATAAAAGTTATTTGCAACCATATCGGGGCCTTAAATTACCGCATTTTTAAACCTGTACCAATAAATATACCGATCTATCCAATTTTTGTAAAAATTCATTATGCCACAAATTATACACAAAAACAAAGTGCAACTGTAATGATTTAAAATGATGCATAAATGACTGTCATAGCATGAAAACTGCCAAAGTTATTCACAACCATATCGGAACCTCAAATTACCGCGTTTTTAAACCTGGGAAAATAATTCTACCGATTTATCCAATTGGCCATCTTCTAAAAATACATTATGCAATAAATTATATACCAAAACAAATGGCAATTTTAATGCTTTAAAATGGTGCATAAACGACTGTCCTAGCACGAAAACTGCCAAAGTTAATTGCAGCCATATCGGAACCTCAGATTACCGCGTTTATTAAACATAGAACAATAATTCTACCGATCTATCAAATTCACCAATTAGTAAAAACACACATTATGCTACAAATTATATACCATATTAAAGTGCAATCATAATGCTTTAAAATGAAGCATAAATGACTGTCATAGCATGAAAACTGTCAATGTTATTTGCAACCATATCGGAACCTCAAATTACCGCCTTTTTAAAGCTGTGAAAATAATTCTACCGATCTATCCAATTGGCAATTTTCTAAAAATATATTATGCAATAAATTATATACCAAAACAAATGGCAACTATAATGCAATAAAAAGATATATAAACGACTGTTATAACATGAAAACTATAAAAGTTATTTGCAACCATATCGGAGCCTTGAATTACCGCGTTTTTAAACCTGTACCAATAAATATACCGATCTATCCAACTTTTGTAAAAATTCATTATGCCACAAATTATACACCAAAATAAAGTGCAACTGTAATGCTTTAAAATGATGCATAAACTATTGCCCTAGCATGAAAACTATCAAAGTTATTTGCTTTAAAATGAAGCATAAATGACTGTCATAGCATGAAAACTGTCAATGTTATTTGCAACCATATCGGAACCTCAAATTACCGCCTTTTTAAAGCTGTGAAAATAATTCTACCGATCTATCCAATTGGCAATTTTCTAAAAATATATTATGCAATAAATTATATACCAAAACAAATGGCAACAATAATGCAATAAAAAGATATATAAACGACTGTTATAACATGAAAACTATAAAAGTTATTTGCAACCATATCGGAGCCTTGAATTACCGCATTTTTAAACCTGTACCAATAAATATACCGATCTATCCAACTTTTGTAAAAATTCATTATGCCACAAATTATATACCAAAATAAAGTGCAACTGTAATGCTTTAAAATGATGCATAAACTATTGCCCTAGCATGAAAACTGTCAATGTTATTTGCAACCATATCGGAACCTCAAATTACCGCATTTTTAAACATAGAACAATAATTCTACCGATCCTTCAAATTGACCATTTTTTAGACGAACACATTGTGCCACAAATGATATACCAAATTAAAGTGCAATCATAATGCTTTAAAATGATGCATAAATGACTGTCATAGCATGAAAACTGTCAAAGTTATTCACAACCATATCGGAACCTCAAACTACCGCCTTTTTAAACCTGGGAAAATAATTCTACCGATTTATCCAATTGGCCATTTTCTAAAAATACATTATGCAATAAATTATATACCAAAAATATACCAAATGGCAATTTTAATGCTTTAAAATGGTGCATAAACGACTGTCCTAGCACGAAAACTGCCAAAGTTAACTGCATCCATATCGGAACCTCAGATTACTGCGTTTATTAAACATAGAACAATAATTCTACCGATCTATCAAATTGACCAATTTGTAAAAATACACATTATGCTACAAATGATATACCATATTAAAGTGCAATCATAATGCTTTAAAATGATGCACAAATGACTGTCATAGCGTGAAAACTGTCAATGTTATTTGCAGCCATATCGGAACCTCAAACTACCGCGTTTTTAAAGCTGTGAAAATAATTCTACCGATCTATCCAATTGGCCATTTTCCAAAAATATATTATGGAGTAAATTATATACCAAAGCAAATGGCAACTATAATGCAATAAAAAGATATATAAACGACTGTTATAACATGAAAACTATAAAAGTTATTTGCAACCATATCGGAGCCTTAAATTACCGCATTTTTGAACCTGTACCAATAAATATACCGATCTATCCAATTTTTGTAAAAATTCATTATGCCACAAATTATACACCAAAATAAAGTGCAACTGTAATGCTTTAAAATGATGCGTAAACTAATGCCCAAGCATGAAAACTGTCAAAGTTATTTGCAACCATATCGGAACCTTAAATTACCGCGTTTTTAAACATAGAACAATAATTCTACCGATCCATCAAATTGACCATTTTTTAGACGAACACATTATGCCACAAATGATATACCAAATTAAAGTGCAATCATAATGCTCTAAACTGATGCATAAATGACTGTCATAGCATGAAAACTGTCAAAGTAATTCACAACCATATCGGAACCTCAAATTACCGCCTTTTTAAACCTGGGAAAATAATTCTGTCGATCTATCCAATTGGCGATCTTCTAAAAATACATTTTGCAATAAATTATATACCAAAACAAATGGCAACTAAAATGCAATAAAAAGATGTATAAACGACTGTTATAACATGAAAACTATAAAAGTTATTTGCAACCATATCGGGGCCTTAAATTACCGCATTTTAAACCTGTACCAATAAATATACCGATCTATCCAAATTTTGTAAAAATTCATTATGCCACAAATTATACACAAAAACAAAGTGCAACTGTAATGCTTTAAAATGATGCATAAATGACTGTCATAGCATGAAAACTGTCAAAGTTATTCACAACCATATCGGAACCTCAAATTACCGCGTTTTTAAACCTGGGAAAATAATTCTACCGATTTATCCAATTGGCCGTTTTCTAAAAATACATTATGCAATAAATTATATACCAAAACAAATGGCAATTTTAATGCTTTAAAATGGTGCATAAACGACTGTCCTAGCACGAAAACTGCCAAAGTTAATTGCAGCCATATCGGAACCTCATATTGCCGCGTTTATTAAACATAGAACAATAATTCTACCGATCTATCAAATTCACCAATTAGTAAAAACACACATTATGCCACAAATGATATTCCAAATTAAAGTGCAATCATAATGCTTTAAAATGATGCATAAATGACTGTCATAGCATGAAAACTGTCAATGTTATTTGCAACCATATCGGAACCTCAAATTACCGCCTTTTTAAACCTGGGAAAATAATTCTACCGATCTATCCAATTGGCCATTTTCTTAAAATACATTATGCAATAAATTATATACCAAAACAAATGGCAATTTTAATGCTTTAAAATGGTGCATAAACGACTGTCCTAGCACGAAAACTGCCAAAGTTAATTGCAACCATATCGGAACCTCAGATTACTGCTTTTATTAAACATAGAACAATAATTCTACCGATCTATCAAATTGACCAATTTGTAAAAACACACATTATGCTACAAATTATATACCATATTAAAGTGCAATCATAATGCTTTAAAATGATGCATAAATGACTGTCATAGCATGAAAACTGTCAATGTTATTTGCAACCATATCGGAACCTCCAATTACCGCCTTTTTAAAGCTGTGAAAATAATTCTACCGATCTATCCAATTGGCAATTTTCTAAAAATATATTATGCAATAAATTATATACCAAAACAAATGGCAACTATAATGCAATAAAAAGATATATAAACGACTGTTATAACATGAAAACTATAAAAGTTATTTGCAACCATATCGGAGCCTTGAATTACCGCATTTTTAAACCTGTACCAATAAATATACCGATCTATCCAACTTTTGTAAAAATTCATTATGCCACAAATTATACACCAAAATAAAGTGCAACTGTAATGCTTTAAAATGATGCATAAACTATTGCCCTAGCATGAAAACTGTCAAAGTTATTTGCAACCATATCGGAACCTCAAATTACCGCGTTTTTAAACATAGAAC
>NW_023996517.1:0-42496 GCF_015586225.1 Lucilia sericata | reverse complement strand
ATAGACTAGACTATAGACTAGACTATAGACTAGACTATAGACTAGACTATAGACTAGACTATAGACTAGACTATAGACTAGACTATAGACTAGACTATAGACTAGACTATAGACTAGACTATAGACTAGACTATAGACTAGACTATAGACTAGACTATAGACTAGACTATAGACTAGACTATAGACTAGACTATAGACTAGACTATAGACTAGACTATACTAGACTATAGACTAGACTATAGACTAGACTATAGACTAGGCTATAGACTAGACTATAGACTAGACTATAGACTAGACTATAGACTAGACTATAGACTAGACTATAGACTAGACTATAGAGAGACTATAGACTAGACTATAGACTAGACTATAGACTAGATATAGACTAGACTATAGACTAGACTATAGACTAGACTATAGACTAGACTATAGACTAGACTATAGACTAGACTATAGACTAGACTATAGACTAGACTATAGACTAGACTATAGACTAGACTATAGACTAGACTATAGACTAGACTATAGACTAGACTATAGACTAGACTATAGACTAGACTATAGACTAGACTATAGACTAGACTATAGACTAGACTATAGACTAGACTATAGACTAGACTATAGAGAGACTATAGACTAGACTATAGACTAGACTATAGACTAGACTATAGACTAGACTATAGACTAGACTATAGACTAGACTATAGACTAGACTATAGACTAGACTATAGACTAGACTATAGACTAGACTATAGACTAGACTATAGACTAGACTATAGACTAGATATAGACTAGACTATAGACTAGACTATAGACTAGACTATAGACTAGACTATAGACTAGACTATAGATAGACTATAGACTATAGACTAGACTATAGACTAGACTATAGACTAGACTATAGACTTTACTATAGAATAGACTATGGACTAGGCTGTAGGCTAGAACAGGTTCAACCAGTCAATTCCCTGTATGAAATCGACTTCAAGTTTTTACACAGAGCTGACCAATTAACAAAATGTTTAAACTTTGGTTTGGTATTTGTGAAGTAAACTAATGCAGAACAGTTCGTGGAATATTCGTGAATATTTATATATAGTTATTGGAGTTTCCTGTATTTTATTCATCTTAATTGTAAAATATCAAACATTTTTAATTTTAAATAATTCTCTGCATATTAAGCAGTTCATTTTTGTTTGAAATAAGGAAATTAATATCACTTATACGCACCATGTATGAGTAACTATTTACATAAAGCAAAACTTAAACTCTCTCACTTTCTTTTTTTTTCTATCAAACACACATACAACTAACAGTTTTACAAGGAGTTAAAGTATCTGTAATAGAAACTAATTTCTAACTTAATATCTGGTTGATACTTTCTTCTTCGGGTCACACTCATACATATATGCAGTTTTTGCTATGCAGAGAAGAGTTACTTTAGTGTCTCCAAGTAATCTATGTAGAGGGTAGAAAGTAAGCAATCTATGAAATTAAAAAATTAAGATTTTGACAACCGAACTGCTGGGTACCTTTACACTCATACATGTTTAAATATACAAATTAGTGCGCTCATAGAAAAGTTTTAATTAAAATATTTTCTCTAGTAAGCAAACATACATACATATGTATATATGTATAAATGTAAGCAAACAAGTATATTTAAAAGGTAAATAAATACATACACTCTCACATTGCACAGTGGTATAGGAAAAAAAAAGAGGGAAATAATTCGGTAACTTCTAAACGGTTAATCCGATTTTAATGAAATTTGGTGTGCACAAAGAGGAGGTGTTGTCGAGTTTAGGTTTTGAATTTGGACCTTATAGGCCAACCAGGGGCCGGCGGGGGGTCCTCAAATTAGGACACCTCGGCTATGTTAAATTTTTAAAACGATCCTATTTCTTCATTTGAGTTCCGATTTAAAAAAAATTTCGTATATAGAATCTCCTCATCGAGCACTATAAAAAATGTCGTCGTAGCAGTAAATTATCTCTTATAGTTTAGGAGATATTCGCATTTGAATATTAAAATTTTAAAATTTTTACCGTCCTTACTTTAGTTTTTTTGATAATAGCAGGTCCAAATATTTCCGATTTTCGCCATTTTTTTTATTTGCTTAACAACAAGTTTATATACCAAGCAGTGAAAGAATTATGTAAAAATCATGACTGAGTCCAAAGTTATAGGCATTTAAATTTAAAAAATTAAAAAAAGGCGATTTTTTGTCATTTTTTTGGGAAAAAAGTATCTTTTTCTTTTTAAGTTATCTAAAAAGTTTCTAAGAAGATGTATATAGAATTTATACTTTTTGGAAAGCTGACTTTACATAAAATACGATAAATGAAACAAAACCTAAAAATTTTTGATACCGAGGGGACCAGGTCCATCCAAAAAAACCCTATTTTTTATGGAAAATTAAATTTTGAGCAAAAATTCTCAAATCGCATAGTCGATATCAAATTATAGTGACCTGTTTTATATGACCCAATATGTCTTAATCATTTTGTAACGGGTTTCGATAACCCCGCCCCTGGTATGGATATAATAGGCAAAAAACTAAAAATCCCATTTTGGATATTTTTTAAAACTTTTTTGGGAATTCCGGGATTTCTAATAAGAAAATTCGAAATTTTTATTTAATTTTGGATTTTGAGTAAAAAAATCTACCTAACAGTAAAATTTCATCAAAAAATATTCATAAATAAAATTTTTATTGCAAGTTGAAAAATTGTATCTTCGCAAAAACTGAATAAAAACATTTTTTAATTTTTTTTAAAAAAAGTATTCCGCGAATTTTTTAATTTTCCAAAATTATATACAGTTTGAAAAATAGACAAAATTACCTTTCCATTGATATATAACATGCCTACCTAATGTTTTTAAGTGACAAATTAATTAGGGAAAACTCAACATCTTTAGAAAATTTACCTAGCACTATTATTTTCATCCATATATGTAACAAATTTAAGAGTTAACCTTATGGATGAAAATAATAGTGCTAGGCAAATTTTCTAAAAGATGTTGAGTTTTCCCTAATTAATTTGTCACTTAAAAAACATTAGGTAGGCATGTTATATATCAATGGAAAGGTAATTTTGTCTATTTTTCAAAACTGTATATAATTTTTGAAAATTAAAAAATTCGCGGAATACTTTTTTAAAAAAAAATTAAAAAATGTTTTTTATTCAGTTTTTGCGAAGATACAAATTTTCTAATTGCAATAAAAATTTTATTATGAATATTTTTTGATGAAATTTTACAGTTAGGTAGATTTTTTTACTTAAAATCCAAAATTAAATCAAAATTTCGAATTTTCTTATTAGAAATCCCGGAATTCCCAAAAAAGTTTTAAAAAAATCCCAAAAATGGGATTTTTTTAGTTTTTTGCCTATTATATCCATACCAGGGGCGGGGTTATCGAAACCCGTTACAAAATGATTAAGAACATATTGGGTCATATAAAACAGGTCACTATAATTTGATATCGACTATGCGATTTGAGAATTTTTGCTCAAAATTAATTTTCCATAAAAAATAGGGTTTTTTTGGATGGACCTGGTCCCCTCGGTATCAAAAATTTTTAGGTTTTGTTTCATTTATCGTACTTTATGTAAAGTCAGCTTTCCAAAAAGTATAAATTCTATATACATCTTCTTAGAAACTTTTTAGATAACTTAAAAAGAAAAAGATACTTTTTTCCCAAAAAAATGACAAAAAATCGCCTTTTTTTAATTTTTTAAATTAAAATGCCTATAACTTTGGACTCAGTCATGATTTTTACATAATTCTTTCACTGCTTGATATATAAACTTGTTGTTAAGCGAATAAAAAAAAATGGCGAAAATCGGGAATATTTGGACCTGCTATTATCAAAAAAAACTAAAGTAAGGACGGTAAAAATTTTAAAATTTTAATTTTCAAATGCGAATATCTCCTAAACTATAAGAGATAATTTACTGCTATGACAACATTTTTTATAGTGCTCGATGAGGAGATTCTATATACGAAATTTTTTTTAAATCGGAACTCAAATGAAGAAATAGGATCGTTTTAAAAATTTAACATAGCCGAGGTGTCCTAATTTGATGACCCCCCGCCGGGCCCCTGGTTGGCCTATAAGGTCCAAATTCAAAACCTAAACTCGACAACACCTCCTCTTTGTGCACACCAAATTTCATTAAAATCGGATTAACCGTTTAGAAGTTACCGAATTATTTCCCTCTTTTTTTTTTCCTATACCACTGTGCATTGTAGGAGACAGGATATTCTATTACTGTTCTTTCTAAAATATAATTTCAATTTATTTATTTTTTAATTTTTAAATATTTTTATAACAAATTAAATATTCTGCTAAATTCATCATGAGATACGAGTTTAAATAAATATGTACATACATATGTATGTGTGTATGTATCCTTCCATAGTAGTAGTAGTACAAAATTATAATTGCTAAAATACTAATTTTATATTCATTAAGTGTCTCTCCATGTAAACTCACCTTCTTTGGGACCACCTTTTGATAAATCATAGACCTGACGTGGATTAAGCATGTATTGGAATTTACGTAAAATACGATCACCTTGTCGACCACCACTTTTGGGATTAACAAACACCAATAGAGGGCAACTGATTTCATTTGGTGGTGTCATTTGAAAATGTGTAGCCTGTTGATGATGTGTTTGGGATGTAGACGATTTCTGTTTTAGTTTCAGTTTGTATATTTTTTTTGCAAATTCAATTTGAATTTTTTTTTTATATTTACAAGCATTTTTATATATCAAATACATAGACACATAGTTATATATACATATACATGAATACCAAAAATATAATTTGCATTTTATGGGGCAGTTACAAAAGGGAATTTTGGAAATTTAATTTTACAAATTTGATGATAGATGATGAAAATTGATGATCCAAATCATTAGAAAATGATTTAGGGCGACGGTTATTTGGTTAAAATTTATTTATTTTTTTTTTGTAGCACACGGGGTTAAGAAGAGGAATAAACAATAAAATAAATATATTTTAGATTAGCATTATTAAGCAAAAAGCTGGGTTATAGGTATTTTATGTATTTGTGTAAGTATTTATAGGTGGTTGAGTAATGTTTATGTAAAATGAGTTGTCAAAGAACTAAGTGTTGAAATTGAGCGTTTTTAAAGCAAATTCTTTAATATAAATTGGCTATAGTCTCGACTATAGAGTAGACTATAGTCTCGACTATAGAGTGGACTATAGTCAAGACTATAGAGTAGACTATAGTCTCGACAATAGAGTAGACTATAGTCTCGACAATAGAGTAGACTATAGTCTCGGCAATAGAGTAGACTATAGTCTCGACTATAGAGTAGAGTATGATCTTGACTATAGAGCAGACTATAGAGTAGACTATAGTCTTGACTATAGAGTAGACTACAGTATCAACTATAGATTAGACTATAGTTTAAACTATAGAGTAGATTATAGTCTAGACTACAGTCTCGACTGTAGAGTAGACTACAGTCTCGACTATAGAGTGGACTATAGTCTCGACTATAGAGTAGACTATATTCTCGACTATAGAGTAGACTACAGTATCAACTATAGATTAGACTATAGTTTAGACTATAGAGTAGATTATAGTGTAGACTACAGTCTCGACTATAGAGTAGACTATAGTCTAGGCTATAGAATAGACTATAGTAAAAACTGAAGAGTAGACTTTTGTCCCGACTATTGAGTAGAACATAGTCTCGACTATAGAGTAGACTACTGTCACGACTATAGAGTAGACTACAGTATCAACTATAGATTAGACTATACAGTAGATTATAGTCTAGACTACAGTCTCGACTATAGAGTAGACTACAGTCTCGACTATAGAGTAGACTATAGTAAAAACTGAAGAGTAGACTTTTGTCCCGACTATTGAGTTGAACATAGTCTCGACTATAGAGTAGACTACAGTCACGACTATAGAGTAGACTACAGTATCAACTATAGATTAGACTATAGTTTAGACTATACAGTAGATTAGTCTAGACTACAGTCTCGACTATAGAGTAGACTATAGTCAAGACTGTAGAGTAGACTTTTGTCTCGACCATAAGGTAGACTATAGTCTAGGCTATAGAATAGACTATAGTCTAGGTTATAGAATAGGCTATAGTCTAGGCTATAGAATAGACTATAGTCTCGACTATAGAATAGACTATAGTCTCGACTATTGAATAGACTATAGTCTCGACTATAGAAAAGACTATAGTCTCGACTATAGAATAGACTATAGTCTCGACTATATAGTAGACTATAGTCTCGACTATAGAGTAGACTATAGTTTAGACTATAGAGTAGACTATAGTTTAGACTATAGAGCAGACTATAGTTTAGACTATAGAGTAGACTATAGTCTCGACTATAGAGTAGACTGCAGCCTCGACTATAGAGTAGACTGCAGCCTCGACTATAGAGTAGACTATAGTTTAGACTATAGAGTAGACTATAGTTTAGACTATAGTCTAGACTATAGAGTCTCGACTACAGAGTAGACTATAGTCTCGACTATAGAGTAGACTATACACTCGACTATAGAGAAGACTATTGTTTAGACTATAGAGGCTATAGTCTAGACTATAGAGTGGACTATAGAGTAGACTATAGTCTAGACTATAGAGTAGACTATAGTCTCGACTATAGAGTAGACTATAGCCTCGACTATTGAGTAGACTATAGCCTCGACTATTGAGTAGACTATAGCCTCGACTATTGAGTAGACTATAGTCGCGACTATAGAGCAGACTATAGTCTCGACTGTAGAGTAGATTATAGTTTATACTATAGAGTATACTATACTCTTGACTATAGAGTAAACTATAGTCTACTCTATAGTCGAGAGTATAAACTATAGAGTATACTATAGCGAACACTACAGTCTAGACTATAGAGTAGACTATAGTCTCGACTATGGAGTAGACTATAGTCTCGACTATGGAGTAGACTATAGTCTCGACTATGGAGTAGACTACAGGCTCGACTATAGAATAAGCTGTAGTCTTGAATATTGAGTGGACTATAGTCTCGACTGTAGACTAAACTATTTTATAGTCTCAATAAATTCTTCTCAAACAAAAAAACGCTAAATTTCAACACTTTATTTACTTAATTTTTTTTCTGTTGCTGCTGTTGTTATTGTAATGAGTAAATATTTAAGCATTTAAATGTTTATTGAATGAACTTATTTACTTATTTTGTGTAAATTTAAATTTACTTTACTAATCGAAAACAATTTGACATTTTACCTTATTTGCTTGATTAACTGAACGCTGACGATCCAATACCGCCGGACAGATGGCTGTTGGAGGCACAATTAATTCGGCAAATTCACCCAAAGTACATTCTTTCTTTACCGATGAGGCACAACGATTGTGAAGCTGAAAAAGTGAAACACAAACAAGATTAAAAAAGGGAAAGAGAGGGAATTGAATAAAAAAATGTATATAAAGTAAATAATTGTTTAATGATAGACATAGCAGATGATAGCAGGCTCTATTACACATGTATAGCATTAAAAATTATAAGGTTATGTTGAATTAATGGAAATATTTATTTTTTGTTGCTGCAAAGGAATGTGTATCTAAGTATATTGAAAGTGTGTTTAGCTATTCCTTTTTAAATTAATGGTATGATTCTTTTTTTTAGCTTTGAAGTAGGTTTTTTTTTAATTTTCTGTGAAAATAGGAAAACATCTTAACAACACGCGCCGTTAATTTCTAAGAATGTATTGGAAGTTATTTTAAAATGAAATAATTAAAATTAATACATATTTTTTGATTATCAAAGAACTTCAAAAAATTTAATTTTGAAAGGCAATTGGGTGTTTATTAAATGAATAGGAATACAAATATACATACACACATACATATGTATATATATACTTAATAATATTTGTAAATTTAGTAAATTTTACACAATTTTCTATGAAGGACTTTTTACATTTTAAACCTTTTTTAAATTAATTTTACCAGGTGTAAACTATTTTTAGTAAAGTTAGTATGATGGTACGTATTCTCAGTGGACACACAGGATTACGAGCACATCTATACAAAATTGGACGTGCGAATTCAGACGAATGTAGAGCATGTGGAGAGGACAGTGAAACTCTGGAGCACTTTCTTTGCCATTGTCAGGCATTCGTCGAAGTTAGATCCAAGTATCTTGGAAGTGATGTTATTCCAGAAATAACATTCTTAACCAACACCGATTGGAAGATTCTTAGGAATTACGTCCAGGAAACTGAGTTTCTGAACATGGAAAAATAATACATTCAGTGAACAATTTTTTTTTTTTTTTTTTTTTTTTTTTTTTTTTTTTTCTTGAATTGGAGCGCACAACAGGCCCGATAGTGGCCTAGGTGTATTTCTTTGGATTTGATGTAGTATACATCCTCCTATCAACCTACCTACCTACCTACCTAGTAAAGTTTACATTATGTATTAATTAACGAATTTTACAGGTCATAAAGTCTTCCTTAGTTAAGTTTACATGATGTAAAATTCTATTTAGTAAAGTTTAGTTGATATAAACTTTTATTTAATAAATTTTATACTGCGTTTACTCTATTTACTCGAGTTTACTTGATATAAACTTCTATTTACATGATTTTACACGGCACAAAGGCTTCATTCATTAAGTCTACATGTTGTAAAATTCTATTAAGTAAAGTTCACATGATTTAATGTTTTCTTAAGTACATTTTACACGGGGTAAACTCTACTTTAGTTAAGTTTACACGATGTAGAATTATATTTAGTAAAGTTTACATGGTGTCAACTTAAGATTAGTAAATTTTATGTTTTCATCGTTTACACGATGAAAACTTTTTAGGTTGTAAATTTTACATGGTGTAAACTTTAATATTCTTAAGTTTACATGATTAACTTCACAGTACGTAAAGTTTTATTTAGTAAAATTTACATGATGTAATTTTATATTTAGTAAATTTTTTTACACGACGTAAACTATACTTTATTAAAGTTAACATGATGTAAGTTGTTCTTTAGTAAAGATTACATGATGTAAAATACAATTTAGTAATGTTTACATGACGTAAACTTTTATTTACTAAAGTTTACATGATGTAATCTTTTATTTACTAAAGTTTACACGGTGTAAACTTTTATTTACTAAAGTTAACATGATGTAAACTTTTATTTACATAAGTTTACATGATGTAAACTTTTATTTGCTAAATTTTACATGATGTGAATTTTTATTTCTTATCGTTTACATGGTGTAAACTTTCAAGTAGTATAGTTTACATGTTTTAAACTCTTCTTTACTAAAATTTTACATGATGTAAACTTTCCGTTAGTAAAATTTACACGATGTAATCTACAGTTTAGTAATGTTTACATGTCGTAAATTTCTATTTAGTAAAGTTTGTGTGATGTAGACGTTTATTTATTAAAGTTTACATGTGTAAACATTTATTTACTTAAGTTTCCATGGCGTAAACTTTAATATTTTCAATGATGTAATGATGATGTAAACATTAATTTACTTAAGTTTACTTGAAGTCAAATTTTATTCAGACAAATTTACATAATGTAAACAGTAATTTACTTAAATATACATGATGTAAACAATAATTTTCTTAAGTCTACATAAAGTAAACTTTCATGTCGTGTAGTTTACATGATGTAAACTCTTTTTTATTAAAATTTTACATAATGTAAACTTTTATTTGGTAAAATTTACACGATATAATGTTTACATGTCGTAAACTTCTATTTAGTATTTATTATACGATATAAGCTTTTCTTTTGTTAATTTTACATGATGTAAACTTCTACTTAGTAAAGTTTACATAATGTAAAGTTTTCTTTAATCTTGCTTACATGATGTCAAATTGTATTTAATTGTAAATTATTCTTTATTAATGTTTACATAATGTAAAATTTATTTTATTTAAGTTTACATAATGTAAACCTTTTCCTTAGTAAGTTTTACTTGATGTAAACTCTTTTTTTTAGAAGATGTAAACATTTCCCTTAAAGTTCTTGAAATAAATTTAAAGACAAATTTAAATAAAAAACTTATTTACTCAACTTAACATTAATAGATTATAATAGTTTCCCTGATGCTGAAGCGTTATTTTACTAAAGTATTTCCTTTTCTCTCTTGTTTGTCTAACAATATAAACAACTAACAACATAAAGAGTAGACAAAAAAAGCATCAAAAACAATTTAAGTTAAATATAGCTAAAAAAAGAAAGAAACCTTTCTTTTTAAAAAACTAAACAAAAAAAAAATTTAATAAAAAATGACAACAGTTACGCAAAGAAAACGTCTCAAAGATAGGGAGAGAGTAAGAAGAAAACTACTGAAGTAGGAACATTGTATTTATTACTAAGTTTCTTTATATAGAGATAGAAAAATAAATTTGGTAAAATTTTATTTAGTAAAAAGTAACTTGGCTGGTGGTATTATACTTACAGCTGACAAAACATAAAAAAAGGTTACAAACAAAACTGCTTGATACCTTTAAAACTCATACATACATACTTACATGTGTATGTATAAGAGTTCTTAATACAAGTCAAGTTAAGACAAGACAGCCAAAAACCAGATTGTTACAAAAATTGCACACTTAAGACTTGTTACAAAAACAAATACGTGACAATTTTCAATTGTCAAGTTAAGCGGAAATAAAAATAATATAAAAATCTGCTACAATAAACTGATTTGTCGTCCTGTACAAAGTCAAAGCCACAAAGTCAATAGGAAATGAATGTGTTTAATAATGATAATAAGAGAAAATGAGACAATTTATTTCTAAGACAATTTCAGTTTCAGGTGACTGCATTGTAAGTTAACAACTTACTGTCATTGACTAACTATTTTTAGTTTAAAGGGGTTTGCTGTAATCTTGGAGTGATATTGAAGTTTAAATTTTTTGTTTTTCAAAATGAAAAGTATGTAAAGTTTAAATAATATGAAAATGTAGTTAATTTTACACAATGTAATAATTTTTATAGCAAGTTTTACATTAAGTAAACATTTCCGTAATAAAATTTACATAACGAAAACTTTCATAAAAGTAAATTTTACATCATGTAAACATAACTAAATAAAACTTTACATTATGTAAACTTTACTTAAGAGCTGTATCATGTAAACTTTACTTCAAGTAAACTTCACTAAATAGATTTTTTTACTAGCAAGCAAATTTCACAAAATGAAAGTTTTAGCCATGTTAGCATTACTATAGAATGGTTTACATTAGGTAAAATTTACTAGATAACAGTTTACATCATGTAGACATTACTAAAGACTGAAAATTACATCGTGTATACTTGGCTAAAGTAAGGTTTATGTAATGTAAACTTTATTGTACGCTTTACATTATGTAAATTTTACTAAAACTAAGTTTACTTAATGTAAAATTTGCTACTGAAAAGTTTACATTATGTAAATGTTATTTTAGAACATATTACATCATGTAAACTTAAGTAATGTTTAGTTTACATCTCGTAAACATTGTTATTGAAAAGGTAAATAATACTATAGAATAGTTTACACCATGTAAATTTAACTATAGATTATTTTAAATCATGTAAACAATAGTAAATAATAATGGTTTACATTACGTAAACAATACTATAGAATAGTTTGATGTATCATGTAAACAATGTTCTAGAGTAATTTGCATCATGTACGCAATACTATAGAATAGTTAACATTAGGTAAACTATACTGTAGTATAGCTATCATTATGTAAACAATACTATAGACTAGTTTACATAATGTAAACAATGCTATAGAATAGTTTTCATCATGGAATTAATACTGTAGATTTGTTTACCTTAGGTAAACAATACTATTGAATATTTTACATCATGTAAACGATACTATAGTATAGTTTACATTATGTAAACAATATAATAGACTAGTTTAAATAACGTAAAATTTATTAAGGACAATAGTAAAGAGTAGTTTACATCATGTAAACATTACTATAGATACTGTAAAGTAGTTTACCTTAGGTAAACAATACTATTGAATAGTTTACATCATGTAAACAATGTAATAGAATAATTTACATCATGTGCACAATACTATAGAATAGTTAACATCATTTAAACTATACTATAGTATAGCTTACTTTATGTAAACAATACTATAGACTAGTTTACATAATGTAAACAATGCTATAGAATAGTTTACATCATGGAAACAATACTGTAGATTTGTTTACCTTAGGTAAACAATACTATTGAATAGTTTACATCATGTAAACGATCGTTAGTAAGTGTACATTATGTAAACTATACAATAGACCAGTTTACATAATGTAAAATTTATTAAGGACAATAGTAAAGAATAGTTTACATCATGTAAACAATAGTATAGAATAAATCACTTTATGTAAACCAAGCTATAGAATAGTTTACATCCTGAAAACAATACTATAGAATAGTTTACATCATGTAAACAATACTATTGAATAGTTTACAGAATTTAAACAAAGGTATAGAATAGTTTTTATAATGAAAAGAATGCTATAAAACAATTTACATCATGTAAACAATTCTATTGAATGGTTTACATAACTTAAACAATGTTATAGAATAGTTTACATCATGAAAACAATACTGTAGAGTAGTTTACATTATGTAAACAATAGTATAGAATAGGCTACATCATGTAAACAATACTATAGAATAGTTAACATCATGTAAACAAAGCTATAGAATAGTTTACATCATGTAAAAAAAGCTATAGAATAGTTTACATCGTGTAAACAATGCTATAGAATAATTTACAATACGTAAACAATACTAAATAATAGTTTACATCAAGAAACTTTACTAAAGAAATATTTACATCATGTAAACCTCATTATAGAATACTTTACATCATGTAAACTATACAAATGAAACGTTTTAATTACGTAAACAATTCTATAGAATATTCTACATCATGTAAAAAAGGCTATGTTATAGTTTACGTCATGTTAAATTCCATAAAGAATTGCTTACATCATGTCAATTTTACCAATGAAAAATGTACATCTTGTAAATTTTACTATAAAATAGTTTACATCAAGTCAAAAGAGCAATACATATTATGTCAAACTTACTAAATAAAGCAGAAATCATGAAAAATCTACTAAAGAAAAGTTGACATCATGTAAACTTTGCTAATGAAAAGTTTGACAACATGTAAAGTTTTCTAAAACAAAAAATAAAAAAAAAAAATATTTACATTGATTTGCCCTTCTTGAAATATTTCGTAGTTATAAATAAAACAACAAACCGATATTAACTTCCTTTTAAAAGAAACCCTAACCAAAAAGAAAAAGTTTTTCTATTTTAAGAAGGTAGTAACAAAAAAGCAACAACAACAAAACAGTTAAAATAAATTTAAAATTCCCCACAGGTAATGCAAAAAATTCTTATTAGTTTTTGCACAAAAAAGCATTAAACTTTTCCCCTCAAAAGACCCTTTTTTACAAATTATTTAAGTCTTTTAGAAAACGTGTTTTTACTTAAATTATTTGTATTAATTATAATTAAAAAACAAATAAATTACAATAACGCTCAACTACCTAAAGAGAAATCGAAAAAGAATAATTCTAACTATTACTTAATTTTAAAAGCATAAAAACGCAAATTCTAAATGAAAAATGAACTTACCATCATGTGACACCAACGACACGTGAGTCCTGTAATGCCATGATACGCTTTAATACGTTTACGACATTTCGAACAACGACCATAACAGTTGCCTTCCACCCAATGATGCAGTAGATCACCGCCGCCCTTGACCTTTTTCGATTTGACATATGTTGTTATACAAGATGCTGGAGCATGTTGAACGCAACGCTCATGTACTGTATACTTGCATACTTTATAATGTCCAAGGTATATGCAGACACACACAAACACACACACCACATGCACACCGTTATATGTACATTTATTTTAGTATGTCAGTTGTAAGAAGAAGAAGAAGTACATGAAAATTGATGAAGAAAAGAGTGAAAAAAAATAAAATTAATGAAAATTTTATGAAAAAACACTGTCATCTGCAAGAAGAGAAATATTGATGAAGAGTTAAAAACGAGGAGAAAATATTGGATTAGGATTTTGTTTAGAACTTTGATGGAATCTAAGGATGGATTCAATTCAATCTTTGATGGATTCAATTGAGAGATTTATTGGGTTAGTGTCAGTAGACTTTGAAATCGATTCTGCTCTATTTGTCTTACTTTTTATATTCAATAATATTTGAGTTTGAAAATATCATTCCAAAATAGGTCCTATACTGACTTCTAAATCTGAATTTTGTACTAATATTTAACTAGACATTGGATTTTTCGCTAGAAATCTGAAATCTCATTTCACTCTAGAAATCTGATTTCTAATCAGAAATCCTCTTTCTCACTAGAAATCCGATTTCTGACTACAAGTTTGATTTCTGAATAGAAATTCTATTTTTTAGAGAAATCAGATTTCTATTAAAAGTAGCTATTCTATATAATAGAGTATTTTTTAATAGAAGTTCGATTTCTGAATTGAAATTCGACTTTTTAGTAGAAGTTCGATTTCTTAATAGAAATCGTATCTCTCATTAGAAATCCGATTTCTCATTACATCTGCAATTTCTCATTATAAATCCGACTTCTCATTAGAAACACGACTTCTTAATAGAAATTAGATTTCTTATTGGAAATCCGATTTCTTATTAGAAATCTGACTTTTTAATAAAAATCCAATTTCTTAATAGAAATTCGATTTCTTACCAGAAATATGATTTCTTAATGGAAATCCGATTTCTTAATAGAAATCTGATCCGATTTCTTAATAGAAATCTGATTTCTTAATGGAAATCCGATTTCGTAGTGGAAATCCGATTTCTTAATAGAAATCCGACTTCTTAATAGAAATCCGATTTCTTACTAGAAATCTGATTTCTTAATGGAAATCCGATTTCTTAATAGAAATCCGATTTCCTTATAGAAATCCGATTTCTTAATAGAAATCCAATTTCTTAATAGAAATCCAATTTCTTAATAGAAATCCAATTTCTTAATAGAAATCCAATTTCTTAATAGAAATCCAATTTCTTCATAGAAATCCGATTTGTTACTAGAAATCCGAAATCAATAAACTTCTATTTCTAATTTTTCATTTAAAATGCAAATTTTCACTAAAAGTTAAAAATTTCACTGAAAATGCAAATTTTTCACTAAAAATCAAACTTTCACTAAAAATCCAAATTTTCACAAAAAATCCAAATTTTCACTAAAAATCCAAATTTTCAGTAAAAATCCAAATTTTCGCTAAAAATCCAAACTTTCACTAAAAATCCAAAATTCTCACTAAAAATCCGAACTTTCACTAAAAATCCAAACTTTCATTAAAAATATAAATTTTCATTAAAAATCCAACTTTTCACTAAAAATCCAAATTTTCACTAAAAATTAAAAATTTTACTAAAAATTAAAAATTTCACTAAAAATTCAAATTTTAACTAAAAATGCAAATTTTTCACTAAAAATCCAAATTTTCACTAAAAATTCAAATTTTCACAAAAAATCCAAATATTCACTAAAAATCGAAATTTTCACTAAAAATCCAAATTTTCACTAAAAATCCAAATTTTTAAAATGTCAAAATGAAGTTTTTATAATATTTATATTAAAGTACATACATATTTAAAAATTCTTCCCTTTTAAACAATTTTCTAAGAAATTCACATAAAAAATGAATAATAAAATTTCACACTTACATACACAGCAGAGACCTTTTTTGCCCAAACCCACCAACATATTTAGGCAAAGATTACAATATGCAGGTTTTTTAAAATGTTTCAAACGCCAGACGTGTATGCCATCCTCCTTTAAAGCAGTACTATCGACACCTTGATAAGGAAATATAAAATGACAAAAAAATTTATAAAAGACAAACAAATAAGTGTTAAAAGGAAACAGAATTTTAAGTAATTTGCACAAATACATATGAAACTGACAGTCTCATCATTGAACACACACATACATAACATGGAAGTCAGCCTTTCACCTAACGTTAATGCAATTTCCCTAACAAAAATATAAAAGTGTTATATGCTTTGTGTCACTTAGAAAACAGCTTGTCACTTGCATATGTTGCTTTGATAAAATGAATACTTTTTTTTGGAGAAGGAATTGAAATACGGAAGGTAAAGAAACTATAAAACTAACTTAAATGTTACTTTAAGGTAAATAAATAGAAATAGAAATAAATGCAGTTTTTTCTTTCGTTTCGTTCTTTATTAAACCCAATAACAGTTAGTTTCAGAGTAAACAAGTTAAAGCAAGTACTTAATAACATGTTACAAGATGGCGTGAGTAAGTGCAAGGTAGTAGACACTTGTAAGTATGATTTAAAATGCTTATTTCCGGTTTAAACTACTATTTCCTTACATTTTTGCTTAGCTTTTTAGAAAGCACTATCCTTATAAGTGTGACTGTGATAATAAAGAGTAAATGTGTGCGTGTGTGAGTGAGTGTTAGTAACTTAACACTTAAAGTTCTCAGTAGTTCTGGAAATAGTCAATGTATCCATTTTATATTGTATTTTTTTTTTTAAATATTGGTTGTATGTTATAAATTGGTTATTTGATATGTCCCTGGTAATCTAATGGAAAGTCAGTCGTCAAAAGCGTAGAAACTTTAAGCTTATTTTCCTGTACTGCACTTTAACCTAGGAAAACCTTTAATTCGCTATAGTTATTCACAACTTCCGGGTTATTTTACACACAAACATAAAAATATGATGTTTTTTTACAAGACGTACTTACATACATACATATGTATGTAACTATTTGCATTATATACATACCTAATAGTACTAGTAAAGGTATCGTTGTCATGCCGCCACGTTGCCATTCTTCTAAGGAAACAGTGCCATCGGCATCATAGTCAATTTCTACCATCATATCTTGAAGTATCTGAAAAATTACACACACACATACACAGAAAACGTGAAATTGTATTAGTATGTATGGTAGGAAATGCTTAAAAGAGATTGTCAAGAGAAGTATGTAACTATACTTCTTAGAAATAAAGAAAAAAAACATCCTATAAGAAATGTAATAAAAATTTAGAGAGGGATGAAATTACAAATATAAAAGTGCCACTTGAAAATCTTTAACCAGATTTACTGAGCAATCATAATTTAATGTTGTTAGTATATCGCAAAAAAAAAAAGAAAAATATAATACATTTTTAAGATTTCTTCAATAATATAGAGAAAATTTATAGAACATAAAGTGTTTTCTTAAAGCAAAAGTTTCTAATTTTCACTAAAAGAAAAACAAATTTTTTCACTAAAGAATCAGATTTCGCATTAAAAATTCAATAGTTGATATACTAGTCCATATACTTGTTTATAGGCCATAGTGTAATTTATAGACTAGTTCATAGACTAATTTATATACTAGTTCATAAAGTGGTCCATAGACTAGACTAGTCCATAGACTAGTTTATAGACTAGTCCATAGATTAGTTTATAGATTAGCCCATAGACTAGTTTATAGATTAGCCCATAGACTAGTTTATAGACTAATCCATAGACTAGTTTAAAGACAGTCCATAGACTAGTTTATAGACTAGTCCATAGACTAGTTTAAAGACAGTCCATAGACTAGTTTATAGACTAGTCCATAGACTAGTTTATAGACTAGTTTATAGACTAGTCCATAGACTAGTTTATAGACTAGTCAATAGACTAGTTTATAGACTAGTCCATAGACTAGTTTATAGACTTTTCCATAGACTAGTTTATAGACTTTTCCATAGACTAGTCCATAGACTAGATGATGGACTAGTTGATAGACAAGTCCATAGTTGATAGACTAATCTATAGAATAGTTCATTAACTGGTTGACAGACTAATTTATAGACTAGTCCATAGACTAGTTGATAGACTACTTGATAGACTAGTCCGTAGACTAGTTGATAGACTAGTCCATAGACTAGTTGAAAGACTAGTTTATAGACTAGTTGATAGACAAGTTTATAGACTAGTCCATAGACCTATATAGACTAGTTGATAGACTAGTTCATAGACTAGTCCATAGACTAGTTCATAGACTAGTCCATAGACTAGTTTATAGACTAGTTTACAGACTAGTTGATAGACTAGTCCATAGACTAGTTGATAGACTAGTCCATAGACTAGTTGATAGACTAGTCCATAGACTAGTTGTTAGACTAGTCCATTGACTAGTTGATAGACTAGCCCATAGACTAGTTGATAGACTAGTCCATAGACTAGTTGATAGACTAGTCCAAAGACTAGTTGATAGACTAGTCCATACAGTAGTTGATAGACTAGTCCGTAGACTAGTTGATAGGCTAGTCCATACAGTAGTTGATAGACTAGTCCGTAGACTAGTTGATAGACTAGTTCGTAGACTAGTTGATAGGCTAGTCCATAGACTAGTTGATAGGATAGTTCATAGACTAGTTGATAGACTAGTCCATAGACTAGTTGAAAAACTAGTCCATAGACTAGATGATAGACTAGTCCATAGACTAGTTGATAGACTAGTCCATAGAGTAGTTGATAGACTAGTCTACAGATTAGTTTATATACTACTTGATAGACTAGTTGATAGACTAGTCCATACAGTAGCTGATAGACTAGTCCGTAGAAAAGTTGATAGGCTAGTCCATAGACTAGTTGATAGGCTAGTCCATAGACCAGTTGATAGACTAGTCCATAGACTAGTTGATAAACTAGTCCATAGACTAGATGATAGACTAGTCCATAGACTAGTTGATAGACTAGTCCATAGAGTAGTTGATAGACTAGTCTACAGATTAGTTTATATACTACTTGATAGACTAGTTGATAGACTAGTCCATACAGTAGCTGATAGACTAGTCCGTAGAAAAGTTGATAGACTAGTTGATAGGCTAGTCCATAGACTAGTTGATAGGCTAGTCCATAGACCAGTTGATAGACTAGTCCATAGACTAGTTGATAAACTAGTCCATAGACTAGATGATAGACTAGTCCATAGACTAGTTGATAGACTAGTCCATAGAGTAGTTGATAGACTAGCTCATAGACTAGTTGATAGACTAATCCATATACTAGTTGATAGACTAGTCCATATATTAGTTGATAGTCTGGTACATAGATTAGTTGATAGACTGGTACATAGACTAGTTATAGACTAGTCCATAGACTAGTTAATAAACTAGTCCATAG
Organism: Lucilia sericata; assembly: GCF_015586225.1. Lineage (NCBI taxonomy): Eukaryota > Metazoa > Arthropoda > Insecta > Diptera > Calliphoridae > Lucilia > Lucilia sericata. The sequence continues at coordinate 23,246 of NW_023996517.1, read as the reverse complement.
ACTAGTTAATAAACTAGTCCATAGACTAGTTAATAGACTAGTCTATAGACTAGCTGATAGACTAGTCAATAGACTAGCTGGTAGACTAGTATATAGACTAGCTGATAGACTAGTCTATAGACTAGTTGGTAGACCAGTTGATATACTAGACTCCATGATAGACTAGTTGATAGACTAGTTCATAGATTAGTTGATAGACTTATCCATAGACTAGTTGATAGACTAGTCCATAGACTAGTTGATAGACTAGCCCATAGAAGTTGATAGACTAATAAATAGACTCCATGATAGACTAATCCATAGACTAGTTGATAGACTAATCCATAGATAGATAGACTAGTTGATAGATTAGTCTGTATACTAGTTGATAGACTAAATCATAGACCAGATATATGGTTTATATAACCGACATGGGTGCATATACGAAATCTCTGTGCCCCATCACTGCCTCAGAACTATATAAATCAAAATTTTTTCTTTTTCAAATTATTTGCAAATTCATTAAAACCATTACAGTTTAATTGTTATATACATTTTCATACTTGTCATTATTCATTATTTAATTATTATACTACATAATAGTTAGTTCTCTTCAAACTAAATTTAGTCATTTAACTAAGTGATGATGCATCACTTTCGTTTACCTTGTTAAAAGTGATGATAATAAACATTTCAAAATGTTAAATATTTGTCATAAAGTTTGTGAGACAGAGACTAACTATTTTCCGGAAAATCTCTGCTTGTTTAGCAAATATAAATAAATATAAAATTGACTATAATATTTAGGTTTATTACGACAAACAACTCTCCAGATGAAAGGGACTCTGAAGGAAAAATTCCACAAAAATAAAAGCAAATGTTGTAATTTGTTTGTGGTTGAAACAATAAGAATAATTTAGATTTAAGTATAAAGATTTCTATACTATAGTAATAATGTTTCCCAGCAAACATAAGATTTATGATTATCAGTCTGGTTTCAAAATCTTTTTCAAACGTTTTTAAAATTTAACCTTGATGTTCAAAATCATTATTAATTTTGTTTAAAACTTAGGTGCTTGCTGGGTTACTAGCTTAGTGACGTGTAGAGAGAAATAAACTTACAGTTTTGTTGTTTTTGCACGGAAAATATCAAGGACATTTTATTTATTTATTCATTTCTTTTATGTTTCAATAGCAACGCTAAGGGAATTTTCACATCTTTACAGAATATAAGCCATGAACATAAAAACAAATAAGAAAGTTTTATGTCCGACACTTTCGATACCCTACAACTATAATTGTGGACTTAAGTCGATTATGCCTAATCCATGAACTAGTTAAGAGACAACATTGTACACTAGTCCACTGAAGAGTTCATAAAATCGTTCATAGACTAGTTTAGAGATTACTCCAGATACTAATCTAGAGATTAGTTCAGAGACAAGTCGATAGACTGCTCTATAGACTAGTCCATAGACTAATCTATAGACCAATTTAGAGACTAATCCATAGACTTGTCCAAAGGCTAATTTATAGGCTAGTCAATAGACTAATTTACAGTCGAGTTCAGAGACTTCATAAGAGACTAGTCCAAAGACCAGCACAGAGTTCAGAGAGTAGTCCATCGACTGGTCCATATACTAGTTTATAAAATAGTCCATTGACTTGGCCAGAGACTAGTCCAAAGACTAATCAATAGATCTGTTTAGAGATAGACTTGTCCTGAGTCTAGTCCACTGACTATTCTATAGACTAGTCCAGGGGTTAATCTATAATAAGAGTTCAGAGACAAATCTATAAATCTGTACAGATACTAATCTGTAGATCGGTTCAGAGACAAATCTATAGACCAGTCTATAGACTTATCTATAGATCAGTTCATAGACTTGTCCGGAGACTAGTCCAGAGACCAGCCCACAGTCTATTACGTAGACAAATCTATAGAGTATTCCAGGGGTTACCCTATAGACTAGTCAGTTGACTAATCTATAGACCAGTCCATAGATTAATTTATAGACCAGTTCAGAGACTAATCTATAGATCAGTTCTGAGACTTAGAGACTAATATATTAATCAGTTCAGAGATCAATCTATAGATCGGTACAGAGACTAATATGAATCATTTCAGCGAGTCCATAGACTAATCTAACGACCACTTCTGAGACTAATCTATAGATCAGTTCAGAGACGAATCTATAAATCAGTTTGGAGATTAATCTATAGTCCACTTCAGAGACTTGTCCACAGACTTATTAACAGACTAATGCATAGACTAGTCTAGCGACTTTTTCTCTATTCTAATCAATATTATTAGTAGTCGATTCCGAAAATTTCCCTTTCCCGATTCTTTTGGGATAGGTATAGTATTATTATTATTTTGGTGTTTAACAAATACCTGCACAAACTCTTAATATGCCTTCCCCCGCCATAGTGTTATAGGGTATTAAAACAACAAAACAGTTTCCAAACAACTACAAATAAATATCCATGGAGAATGTTTGTACGAAAGAGGGTGTAATATGAATAATATGTAAAAGTAGCAATATTACTTGTACTTAGTTCCAGTATAGCAACCCAATAATATACTGTTAGACGTAGAGTCAGGGATGGAAGATTGCATATGATGTAAAAGTGAATTAAAAAAAATCTAATTTTTAAGAAATCTATAATTTTCTTAAAACACTATATAGAACCACACTGTCTATAAATTACTTTATAAAAATTAATTGCTTGAGTGAACCAACTTTATATTTGTTTTTTTTATAAATTTCCTTTTATATATTTGAATAAAAAAACCTTAAGTTTTACTTTATGGTTGACTGTGGCAGAGGATTATAAGGTAGAAACGATACTTTTGTATATGCAACAGCTTGACTACTTAAGCAGCGAGCACTCTTATTAAGGTGAAAGAAGTCTTAAAAAACTTGTGTGAAAATGTTTAAATATTTACTGCCACTCAAAGATCTCTCATGTTATTTATTCGTTTATTTATTTATAAGGTGGCAGGGTTTCCTTTTAAGAAACTGTTGCATATAGAACGAAAGACAGTGAGAGAAAAGGTATTAAAGTGTTTTCTGAAGTAAATCAGTTATGGTTTTTATTTTGAAGTAAGTTTTTCAATTCAAAACAATCTACTATTTAATCCATAAAACATTGTAATTTAATATACAACACCATTTCCAGATTGTATTTAAAAAAGTTTTTGATTACAATTTCAATTTAGAATTTAAAATTTTTGTAAGATATTTGAAAATTCATAAAATATTTCTGAAAGTTTCTGAAATACAATTGAACATTTCTGAAATTTTATAAGAAATGGTGTTGTATCTTATATAGCTTAAGACCAAGGTGTTAAATTGATACCAATGTAAATGTAATGATGTAATACTAGTTGACTAAAGATTACCCAACAAACATGAACGATTAAACTCAAATTTAGTATTATTTGGTATTAAAATCTTTCACAAAAGTTTTGAATATAATGAAAAAATTTTTTGAAAAAAATTTATATAACTTTTGCTGTTAAAAAGTTAAATTATAAAATTTTAAAATTTTTTGTTTACTTGGTCTATATAGTATGTGTGGAACACACCCACCTATCTTTTTTTTTCATATTATGACATGACTTACAAGATTTTAATTTATTTCATTCTCCTGCCTGAAAAAACAATTTGTTTAATATAAATGGTTTCTTAATCAAAGTTATTTATATGTATGGGGAATTTCAAGTTGAAGTTATTTATTGGCAGGAAGAAGATAAAGAAAAATATTTTGCAAGAAAATTAAACCTTAAAATATGATGCATTTCTTTTGACGTTTAACTACAACAGTTAATCAAATCTAAACTAAAAGAAAGCGGTTGATTTTCAAACTTTTGTTAACTGGATATCCCACTCATTTTCGAAATTTCTATTTAAAAGCTCCTTTTTGATTAAGTATTAGCTTATTTAAATAATCGTGACTGTTTTCAAAATTTTTCATTTTTGTTTTGGCTTAAAAGAAAACCTATAGTTGCCAACAAATAGAAAACATGAAAGACTTTCTGACCTACCCAAAAAGGGAATGAAAGGGCATTTTTAATTACACACCTAATTAAACCTACAAAAACCTACACTTTGTATATAATTAAAGGTAAATTAGTAGAGAAAAAAAAAAAAACAAACTAAATCTAATTAACTTTTGAAGATGAAATTATAAGAAAAACTTTTAAATAAAAAGTAATACAAATAACAGTTCATAACCTTTAGACCTTGGAATTGATCTTGTGTAAGCTATGGACTACTCTAGAGACTACACTATAGATTAGCCTATGACCTACTCTATAGACTTGTCTATTGACTACTGTATAGACTAGTCCATGGCCTACTCTGTAGACTAGTCTATAAACTAGTCTATGGACTAATCTATAGGCTAGTCTATGGACTACTCTATGAACAACTCTATTAACTACGCTATAGACTAGTCTGTGGACCAAGCTATAGACTAGTCTATGGACCAAGCTATAGACTAGTCTATGGACCACGCTATAGACTAGTCTATGGACCAGGCTATAGACTAGTCTATGGACCAAGCTATAGACTAGTCTATGGACCACGCTATAGACTAGTCTATGGACCAGGCTATAGACTAGTCTATGGACCACGCTATAGACTAGTCTATGGACCACGCTATAGACTAGTCTATGGACCACGCTATAGACTAGTCTATGGACTACGCTATAGACTAGTCTATGTACTACTCTGTAGTATAGTCCATGGACTACTCTTTAAACTAGTCTATTGATTACTTTATAGACTAGTACATAGAATACTCCATTCACTAGTCTATAAACCAGTCTATGGACTAGTCTTTAGACTATCCCATGGACTACTCTATAGACTAGTCTATGAACTAATCCATAAATTAGTCTATGTACTAATCTATAGATATTTACTAGTCTATGGTCTCTAGTCTATGAACTACTCGTTAGATTAGTTTATGGTCTACTTTACAGATTAGCCTTTTTGCTAATCTATAGATCAGTCTATGGAATAATCTTAAGACCAGCCCATGGACTACTCTATAGATAAGTCTATGCTCTACACTATAGATTAGTCTATGGCCTACTCTATAGACTAGTCTATTGACTACTGTATAGACTAGTCTATTGACTACTGTATAGACTAGTCTATTGACTACCTATAGACTAGTCTATGGACTACTCTCTAGACTTCGCTATAGAGTACGCTATAGACTAATATATGGACTATGCTATAGACTATTCTATAGTGTAGTCCATAGAATAGTCTATGGACTACTCAATAGACTAGTCTATAGCATAGTCCATAGAATCGTCTGTGGACTACTCTATAGACTAGTCTATGGACTACTCCATAGAATAGTCTATGAACTACTCTATAAACTAGTCAGTCTACAGACTATAGACTAGTCTATGAACTACACTACAGAATAGTGTATGGACTACACCATAGACTAGTCTATGGACTAGTCTATGAACTACATTATATAATAGTTTATGGACTACTCTATAGACAAGTATATGTACTATTCTATAGACAAGTCTATGGACTACTCTATAGACAAGTCTGTGAACTACTCTATGGACTACTCTATAGACTAGTCTATGGACTACTCCATTGAATAGTCTATGAACTACTCTATAGACTATTCTATGGACTACTATACAGACTAGTCTATGGACTACTATATAGTCTATGGACCACTCTATAGATTAGTCTATAGACTATTCTATGGACTACTCAATAGACTATTCTATGAACTACTCTATGGACTAGTAGACTCTATAAATTAGTATGTGGACTTGTTTATGGGCTACTCTATGGACCTGTCTATTGTCAAGTCTATTATATATTAACAATCCATTATATACATAATCACTATTTTATAATTTCATCCTTTAAATCTAAATTTTAATACCGAAAAAGTTTAATACAAATATTGAAAAATTACACACTTACCGGTCTTAATTCACTAACATCCCAACCCAAATATTCAGCAACAGCCATCATTTGATTAACAATAGCATCCATTTCAGCGGTATCCAAAACACCATTGCCATCCGTATCATACAAACGGAACATGACTAAATTGAGAGCAATAAAAATAAAACACATAATTAAATTAATATTAAAAAAAATATATAAAAAAACCATAAACAAAATTTTTGCCCCCCCAAAAATATGCAAATAAATTTTTCTTTGTATTTGCCATAAAATATGCAGCAGATAAATTAAATTAATTCAACTTAAAATATGCAAAATTTTTCCTTTGATATGTATATGTATTTATGTATTTCACTAATAAATTTAATATTGATTTTTTTTAAATAAAATATGTGTTATTTTTTTATTCAACTTACACTCCAATTTGTCTTCTGGCCGTCCAGCTTCTAACAATGATAAATAACATACCACATCCTTAAGGGACACTTTTAATGTTAAAGGATCAAAATGTGAAAGTTTGCGTGTTAATAATTTAATATCCGCTGAAAATAAATGAAAAAAATAATTTATATATATATAATAATGAGGTAGTTTGTGGAAAATGTTAATAATGTATATTATTAATTATAAGGTTTTTAACATTTATACTACATGTACATGCAGATTAAGGTGGTTTAGTTTTTATAACATTAATTATTATATACAATTTGAAAATTTCTAGGAGTAATGATATTTCCTTTCTCTAATTTTGACTGAATAGGTTTCTATACAATGTATTTGCAAAGTTCACAATGATCCGAACCATACATAAACATACATAATTTAACAATAAATGCTTGCTTATGTAAACATTTATTATACGTGTTAAAGTTTACATAAAACTGATGTAATAAATTAATTAATCATAACTAAAACACGCACATAATATATTTAATACATCAACAACTTTTTACATACTTGATTAATATTGTAATTAAAATACAACAAACACACAACAGTACTAGAACAGAACTAGAAAACAACCAGAAAAAAACTAGAAAAAAAACTAGAAAAGAACTAGAAAAGAACTAGAACAGAACTATAACTGAACTAGCATTGTACTAGAACTGAACTAGAACTGAACTAGAATTGTACTAGAACTGAACTAGAACTGAACTAGAACTGAACTAGAACTGAACTAGAACTAAACTAGAACTAACTAACTAGAACTGAACTAGAACTGAACTAGAACTGAACTAGAACTGAACTAGAACTGAACTAGAACTGAACTAGAACTGAACTAGAACTGAACTAGAACTGAACTAGAACTGAACTAGAACTGAACTAGAACTGAACTAGAACTGAACTAGAACTGAACTAGAACTGAACTAGAACTGAACTAGAACTGAACTAGAACTGAACTAGAACTGAACTAGAACTGAACTAGAACTGAACTAGAACTGAACTAGAACTGAACTAGAACTGAACTAGAACTGAACTAGAACTGAACTAGAACTGAACTAGAACTGAACTAGAACTGAACTAGAACTGAAACTAGAACTGAACTAGAACTGAACTAGAACTGAACTAGAACTGAACTAGAACTGAACTAGAACTGAACTAGAACTGAACTAGAACTGAACTAGAACTGAACTAGAACTGAACTAGAACTGAACTAGAACTGAACTAGAACTGAACTAGAACTGAACTAGAACGAACTAGAACTGAACTAGAACTGAACTAGAACTGAACTAGAACTGAACTAGAACTGAACTAGAAACTGAACTAGAACTGAACTAGAACTGAACTAGAACTGAACTAGAACTGAACTAGAACTGAACTAGAACTGAACTAGAACTGAACTAGAACTGAACTAGAACTGAACTAGAACTGAACTAGAACTGAACTAGAACTGAACTAGAACTGAACTAGAACTGAACTAGAACTGAACTAGAACTGAACTAGAACTGAACTAGAACTGAACTAGAACTGAACTAGAACTGAACTAGAACTGAACTAGAACTGAACTAGAACTGAACTAGAACTGAACTAGAACTGAACTAGAACTGAACTAGAACTGAACTAGAACTGAACTAGAACTGAACTAGAACTGAACTAGAAACTGAACTAGAACTGAACTAGAACTGAACTAGAACTGAACTAGAACTGAAACTAGAACTGAACTAGAACTGAACTAGAACTGAACTAGAACTGAACTAGAACTGAACTAGAACTGAACTAGAACTGAAACTAGAACTGAACTAGAACTGAACTAGAACTGAACTAGAACTGAACTAGAACTGAACTAGAACTGAACTAGAACTGAACTAGAACTGAACTAGAACTGAACTAGAACTGAACTAGAACTGAACTAGAACTGAACTAGAACTGAACTAGAACTGAACTAGAACTGAACTAGAACTGAACTAGAACTGAACTAGAACTGAACTAGAACTGAACTAGAACTGAACTAGAACTGAACTAGAACTGAACTAGAACTGACTAGAACTGAACTAGAACTGAACTAGAACTGAACTAGAACTGAACTAGACTGAACTAGAACTGAACTAGAACTGAACTAGAACTGAACTAGAACTGAACTAGAACTGAACTAGAACTGAACTAGAACTGAACTAGAACTGAACTAGAACTGAACTAGAACTGAACTAGAACTGAACTAGAACTGAACTAGAACTGAACTAGAACTGAACTAGAACTGAACTAGAACTGAACTAGAACTGAACTAGAACTGAACTAGAACTGAACTAGAACTGAACTAGAACTGAACTAGAACTGAACTAGAACTGAACTAGAACTGAACTAGAACTGAACTAGAACTGAGCTAGAACTGAACTAGAACTGAACAAGAACTGAACTAGAACTGAACTAGAACTGAACTAGAACTGAACTAGAACTGAACTAGAACTGAACTAGAACTGAACTAGAACTGAACTAGAACTGAACTAGAACTGAGCTAGAACTGAACTAGAACTGAACTAGAACTGAACAAGAACTGAACAAGAACTGAACTAGAACTGAACAAGAACTGAACTAGAACTGAACTAGAACTGAACTAGAACTGAACTAGAACTGAACTAGAACTAGCTTTTTTTTAATTTCAAATAATTTTTGTACTTAATTTTAATTTTGAACCGTATGTATAATAAAGACGTTCTAAAGTAATCATTTCTTTATCAAAAAAGAAGGTTTTTAGCAGTCACACTTTTTCGACGAATATTTTTTTAAGTATGAACACACTATAAGTAGTTAAAGAGTTATAAAACGAAGCTAAAGTTCAATCTGATAATTTTTATGAATTTAATATTTTAAACATTTAATAATTTATTATTTAATTAGTTTTAGTATTTTTCTTTTTGAAGTTTTATGTCACAATAATTTATTTATAAGGACAATTCGCTCAAAAGTTGTACACAGTTTCCCCCAGAAAAATAATAAAAAGAAAAATATTTACTTACAGCTACTTGACAAAAACTTTTGAAATAAAGTTATTATTGCCTTAAGAAGAAGATACAGAGATGCAAAAAAACTTTATTACATAAACTTCTTTCAAAAAAATATACAAAAACATTAAATGTCAAAAAAACCAAGTGATAATAAAAAGAAAGTAGTGCGCAACTATAAAATGCCCTACAATTGTCCGTGTTAATACATAGTATTCCTGATCTGGCAAGTTTTTTTCGGAAACCCTTTGCTCGTCCTTAGCACATTGCACACGTATGTATTTTGAGTCCCGAACTTTAAACAGAAAATTTACAAACACTTTTTTATATTTTTTAATGTAGGGACTTCAACAAAAAACAAGTCTTTTTTAAGATAAATAAAAATCTTAATTACACTAAAAATCCTTTTTGACTTTGTAAGCTATAATTGTATTTTGCTGAAAGATATAAAAGTGGAACAAATACTTAGAAAATCTAACAGCTCGAGGAGTAAAACTTTTAAGTTCTTTTTTGTTTTGTTAACATAAAAGTACAATAAAAATGAAATTACAGACTACGTATTTTACATAAAGGATGAGCTTCTGGTAGTTCAAAGATTACTAACAAATGTTTTCCTATTTGTAAGAAAACATTTTGTAATAAATTAAAATTTGTTAAAAAATTTTGTTTTGTTTTAATCACATTGCATTTAAAATGAATTACTTTTATCATGCTTTACTTTGTACTTTTGTATTGCGTTTGTAATCTATATGATAATTTTATGTTTTTATTGTAAGTTAACGAAAAACATATTTACTTATTTTACATAAGTACAATGTACGTATAAGTTAAAAGTAAAAAATCGTTAATTTACGATATAAAACAAATTAATAAAAATGCCTGTTACAATTCATCGAAGCGATAGATATGTAGATAGATAGATAGATAGATAGATAGATAGATAGATAGATAGATAGATAGATAGATAGATAGATAGATAGATAGATAGATAGATAGATAGATAGATAGATAGATAGATAGATAGAAAGATAGATAGAAATAGATATATAGATCTAGTCTATTCTATAGTCTAGTCTATAGTCTAGTTTATAGTCTAGTCTATAGTCTAGCCTATAGTCTAGCCTATAGTCTAGTCTATAGTCTAGTCTATAGTCTAGTATAGTCCAGTCTATAGTCTAGTCTAGTCTATAGTCTATAGTCTATAGTCTATAGTCTAGTCTAGTCTAGTCTAGTCTAGTCTAGTCTAGTCTAGTCTACAGTCTAGTCTATAGTTTAGTCTATAGTCTAGTCTATAATCTAGTCCCTAGTCTAGTCTATAGTCTAGTCTATAGTCTAGTCTATAGTCTAGTCTATAGTTTAGTCTATAGTCTAGTCTATAGTCTAGTCTATAGTCTAGTCTATAGTCTAGTCTATAGTCTAGTCTATAGTCTAGTCTATAGTCTAGTCTATAGTCTAGTCTATAGTCTAGTCTATAGTCTAGTCTATAGTCTAGTCTATAGTCTAGTCTATAGTCTAGTCTATAGTCTAGTCTATAGTCTAGTCTATAGTCTAGTCTATAGTCTAGTCTATAGTCTAGTCTATAGTCTAGTCTATAGTCTAGTCTATAGTCTAGTCTATAGTCTAGTCTATAGTCTAGTCTATAGTCTAGTCTATAGTCTAGTCTATAGTCTAGTCTATAGTCCAGTCTATAGTCTAGTCTATAGTCTAGTCTACAGTCTAGTCTATAGTCTAGTCTATAGTCTAGTCTATAGTCTAGTCTATAGTCTAGTCTATAGACTAGTCTAGTCTATAGTCTAGTCTATAGTCTAGTCTATAGACTAGTCTAGTCTATAGTCTAGTCTATAGTCTAGTCTATAGTCTAGTCTATAGTCTAGTCTATAGTCTAGTCTATAGTCTAGTCTATAGTCTAGTCTATAGTCTAGTCTATAGTCTAGTCTATAGTCTAGTCTATAGACTAGTCTAGTCTATAGTCTAGTCTATAGACTAGACTATAGACTATAGTCTAGTCTATAGTCTAGTCTATAGACTAGTCTAGTCTATAGTCTAGTCTATAGACTAGACTATAGACTAGACTATAGACTAGACTATAGACTAGACTATATATAGACTATAGTCTAGTCTATAGTCTAGTCTATAGACTAGTCTAGTCTATAGTCTAGTCTATAGACTAGACTATAGACTAGACTATAGACTAGACTATAGACTAGACTATAGACTAGACTATAGACTAGACTATAGACTAGACTATAGACTAGACTATAGACTAGACTATAGACTAGACTATAGACTAGACTATAGACTAGACTAGACTATAGACTAGACTATAGACTATAGACTAGACTATAGACTAGACTATAGACTAGACTATAGACTAGACTAGTCTAGTCTATAGTCTAGTCTATAGTCTAGTCTATAGTGTAGTCTATAGTCTAGTCTATAGTGTAGTCTATTCTATAGGTTGGTATATAGTATATTTTGTGGTCTAGTCAATAGTCTAGTCTGTTATTAATCTAGTCAATAGTATATTCATATAGCATTAGTATGTGATTGTAATTTATTACAATTTTGTATTTACTGAAATGTTTTACAAAATATGTATAATATGTATATTACTTAATAAACTAGTCAATATACTAAATGTCACTATTACACTATAAATATACATACAGACGTATGTACATATGTAATCAATTTAAAATTTAACACATACATATTTAAGTATGCATATTATATGTGATATTAATTAAAATCTAAAGCAAATAACTTTACATACATACTGCATAATTTTCATTTATTACATAAACAATGTTGTTAGATGATTAAAATCAAAATGTTGTTGTTTAAATATTTATTACAAAACTTTACCATAAATTTCGTAATAAGCTACAGTAAAATTATGCAATAATACTTGTATTCCACTGTAGTCAATGTTGTTTTCTCTTTAAGGTCGTGCTTATTTATTTGAAAATGAATTAGTTGTCCAGCAAAAACTTATATTTTTAAAGAAATGCTATTTGCTTTAAAACTAGAATGAATTGTGTGATTCTTTGTTTTTAGGAACTGTTTGAAAAACTCAACCAAGTTAAAAAATATTAAGTTTTTATTAAATTTATGTATAACCTTATACAAATATTTCCATTTATTTACATTTTATAATGTAAATTTAAAGTCTGTAGCATACCCTAAGGATGGAATTTTAGTAGACTATATGTTGCATATATTTTAATGGATTTATTATTTTTTTTCTGCTCATTTTTTTTTTGTATGCATTAATATTTTGCAATGCCTTAAGTCTTAATACATATATAAATATTTTACTAAATAATTTTGATTTGTTTAAAAAAAAATTTATATAGAAAAAATTTTATTAAATACTTAAGGCAGCTAAAAATTTATATGAATTAAATCCTATAAAATAGAAAAGAAATGCACTAAAACTAATAACAACGGGAATTTATATAAAAATTAATAAAATAAAAAATATGTTAAAAACGTGCAGCATATTTTAAGGTGTTAGATTTTATCAAATAATATTGTATACTTATAAAGTGTTAGTATAAAATTTTTATAAAAATCCTTTAAATTTCAAACTAAATATTTATTTGAATTTTTATGCTTTTAGTGAGATTTGTATGAATGTCGTTTTTTTTTAGTCTCTTTATATTTTATCCTACACAATATTGAGTTCATGACAAATAGCTAAAAGTGACAGTTCAGAAATTCTATTGTTGTCAATTAAAATGTTTTTTTTTCTCTGTACTTTTAATATGTGTAGAGTACTTTTACAACGAAAAAAAAAGAATTGAAGCAAACATTTTTATACAGGGGGAATGTTAAAAGTCTATGGGAAAAAAATAGGGAAACATGTAATAATAAGTAACAAAACTGCCGACACGAGTAGAGGAAATAAAATATAAAGTGAATGTGACATTGCTCTTAAACACATTTGCTGTCAAAAATAGTTATAGTCTAAAACAAAAAAAGAACAGAATTAACAGCCAAAACCTTTTTTCTATGTCGATATATCTCTAGAGCAGTAGATAAGAGGAAATTTCATTCAATTAGTTTGAGTTTCTTAGAAATTGTGTATATCTAGTAGCATCTATTACTAATTGACTCAAGCACGTTATACATACATGCATATCTTTTTTATATTTTTAACGATAATTTGGCATGTTCTAAGCTTGTTAGTATGTAGTTACATTAGTAAGATAAAGAAGTGAATACATTCTTTTTTCTATTATTTGTTCTTGGATTTCTAAATATTTGTTTAAATCTTGAAATGATTTTTAAGGAAAAAACAAAAATAAGATAGAGTGCCATATTCGGTTTATGGATCGACTAATAGAATTATTAAATATTTTGTTGCCAAAGAGATCTGGAATCTTTGGAAAATTGATATCAACAAACATATAGACAGACGGACAGATAGACAGACAGAAAGACGGACGGACAGACAGACAGAAAGACAGACAGAAAGACGGACATAGCTTATTCGACTCTGCTATCTATAAGGATCTAGAATACATATAATTTATAGGTTCGCAAAATTATAATGTAGAAATTACAAACGCGATAACAAAATTACATATATAACCATCTCACGAACTGTATAAAAAATGGCGCTAAAGCACACCGAAACGCTTATGGTAAATGTGTTCGATCGGTTTAAACGTGCGAGTAATGGTTTGTGTGGCTCAGAAGTGGTGATATTGACATGGAATACAAAAAAGTTTCAAGACCAACAAATTTCTCAAAACGTTTATTCCAAAAGTAAATTAGCTTCCATACGAATTTAAATCGAGACATCTTGAACGAGATATCAGAAATGCTGCTTGATCGCTAAAAAAGAATATAATTTGTACATCGAATCATTACTTGCGATGAAAAATGTGATATTTTATGATAACTCGCAGAGTTATGGTGAATTTGTTGTATCGCTTCAAAGTGCGAGCGATAATTTTTACGACTCAGAAGTGGTAATATTGATATAGAAGATAGAAACATTTTAAGATCAAGAATATCTCAAAAGCAGGGAAATTGGCTACCATCCGAATTGAAATCGAGAGATCTTGAAATCGCTTGATCGCTATAAAAGAATGATCGCAATGAAAAATGGATCATTTAAGATAATCTGCAGCGTAAGAGACTGTATACGAAACCCGGCCAATTAGTCGAATTGACACCAAAGCCACGTGCCCCCGACAACCGGTTCTTTGCACCGAAACGACTCGAAGTTCAACGAACATCGACCAAGGAGCAGCAACATCGACTTTGTACGTCTTGTTGCTACAACAACAGAGCCAAATAATCATGTCTTTTAGGTGGAACCAAAAGGAATCTATCTATTATAAGCTACTGAAATCTGGTATTATCACCACAGGAAGCCTGGGGCCAAATTACGGCATACGATATCGATCGAAATCTTAATAGAATCTAAATGGAGATTTCGATCGATATCGTATGACATTATTTGGGCCCTGTACCGAATACAACTGATTCATTGTCTGACAATATATAAAAGAGTGATAATGCTGTATTAGCAAAGAACTGTTTGGGTTGCCTTACATTATAGTCCAGACTTTGCTCTGTCCAACTATTATTTGTTTCGTTTAATACGGAACGTTCTCTTTGGCATACGCTTCCCTTTTGAACAGGGTATCGGGAATTGGCATGATTTGTTCTTGGCCTCAGAAGGTGAACATTTCTTAACTTCAAAATAAAAGCTAAACATTTGAAAAAGCTAAGTTATACGCCCAATAAGGATATATAGTATGGGTCCTCTATTAGGTTATAAATCGATTTAGCCATGTCCGTCCTTCTGGCTATTGAAAGCACGATTAGGGTCCAAACGGAAGACATACATGTTCCACAAATGTTGTTTATTGATAAGGTTTGTTTTGTATTGAAAATACCCAATATTGGTGTAGTATTTCTCCTAAGACCCCTACGAATTTTCACCTGCCGACATATAGTTTAAACATTCATAAAATTGTTGATTATGCAGTAATCGTGTTCAAAGTCTGTAGATAAGTTTTATGTTAATTAAGCCATGTCCATCCGTCCATCTTCTGCAATCACGTCTAGGGTCCAAACGATGGACAAACATGTTCTATAAATATTCTGTTTTGATAAGTTTTGTTTTGTATTTAAAATGGTCAATATAGGACTAGTATTTCTTCTAAGACCCCTACAAAGGTTCTCCTGCCGAAATATAGTTTAAAAAGTCATACATTTATTCATTATGCAGCTATCGTGATCAAAGTTTGATCAGAATTTGTACAGCAAAGTATCGCGTAAATCGGTCCTTATTTAAGGTCTCTTACAGAGAATGACTCTCATTTTTATTACTTGCTAAAAACAAAGTTTCTGAGAATCAAAATCTTTGGTTCATAACTAAAGCCTCTTACAGAAAATCCATCTAATATTTCAAAATTATTTTAACGAGATGTGCGACAGACATGATTTCTTTAATGATATTAATCATTCTTTCGAATTCTCTATAGTTCGATTCTTAATTGATTCAAGGCCCCATTAAAGACCTTCTACTGAGAATCACCATGATGCTCAACCTATATATTATGTTAACAGATTCCGAAGGAATCGATCTATAGTCCCAAAGGAACTTTGATAAGTTACGAGATATCCGATTATATTACTCTTACTTGTTAAATATGTATTGTGGTCTCCATTTGGGAAGCATATGAAAAAAAAAAGCTGTATGAAAAGCTTGTTAAATGAATGTGGGTCTTCTAATTTAAACAAATGAGCAATAAATTTTATACAAAATTTATATTAATTAACAGAGTTATGAAAAAATAAAAAATGTTTGTTGTTTTTACTCACTGCCTAATTGTATGCTTTAATTATGTGATAAAAATGACACCTTAAAGTATGCTAATTAATTTCTATGTAATATAATACTTCTATATATTAGGAAGGGAGGAAGGCAGATTTGTTAATGACAGTTAAAAATTACAGACAGAATAGGTTTTATTGGGAAAAGTGTTTCGTTTAAAATAATTTTTAAATTTTTTGAAATTTAAGAGCCTAAGAGAAGAATGAGAAGTAACAGCAATACATATGTAATAAATGTTCGCATTGTTACATTGTAATGTTATATCATGTTATGACAATTTAAAATATGTTAATGTATTAAACTAAATTAAGGACATAAACTACATACAAACATAACTTGATACATATGTAAGTCTGAATATAATTCATACTTTGTACATTATATATTTATATACACATAAGTATGATTTTTAGATTTAGAAGAAAATCCACTTACCATCTATTTTACAATTAACCGAATTGTTACTCTTTTTGGATGAGTTGCGTGACATTTGGGAATGATTGGTTTGTGAATGTGAAGGACTTGAATCGGTGGAGCAACGAGCATTTGTTGTGGTAAATGTTGAGCCACCAACACCACCACCGCCACCAACATTTTGACTGTTTGCATTGTTGTTATTTGCTATTGATGCATTTGTTGTAGTCGTTGTTGTGGGATTTTGAAATGCAGCCATGGGACTGGGTGTAACAGTAACCATTGGATGTACACAGCCTGCAGGTTGTTGGTTTGATGATGATTTTCAAACGAAAAAATACCCATGATGATAAGCCCAATGATGATAATGATGTTAAAGATGATGATGTTGCAACAAAAGTATATAGAGGAGACGCACACAAACACACACAAGTACACGAGTATATGAATAAATGAAAACGAGAAAAATATATTAAATCCCCCATCATTGAATAAAAACTATATAAAATAGAGTCAAGTACAATTCATAGCAATGATGAAAGTTTAAAACCAACTATATAACTTTTGTTTATGAAATGTAAATAATCAGGTCTATTGTTTTTATTATAAAGATGAAGACTTTAGTTATTATTCTTCTAAGTTTGAAGATATATGTTAGTTAGTTGTTTTTAAACTTTCATCTTTGTTTAGCAAAAAAAAAAAAAATACGTACTATAAAAGAGTAGTAAAAACAAGATGTGCAGAAAATTAGATTAAAATGTTTTGTTTCAGAAATTTTAAGCCAATTAAAATCAAAACATGAGAACAAATATGCTTGATATCAAGATATAATCATACACTTAGAGAAAAAAAAAAATGGTTGAAGCAATTTATATGAAATTTTTACAAGACATTTATAGTCTAAAGTCTGGCCCATAGGCGACAAAACAATACATGGTCAATATACCATTAAATAAATACGTTAATTGTAGACTAGTCAACAGACATGTCAATAGACTAGTCAACAGACTAGTTAAAAGAATAGTCAACAGACTTGTCAATAGACTAGTCAATGGAATATACAGCAGACCAGATTAGTCAATAGACTAGTCAACAGAATAGTCAATAGGCTACTCAACAGACAAGTCAATATACTAGTTAATAGACTAGTCAACAGTCTAGATAACAGATTAGTCAATAGAAAAGTTAACAGACTAGTCATCAGACTAGTCAATAGACTAGTCATTAGACTAGTCAATAGGCTATTTAACAGACTATTTATAGACTAGTCAATAAACTAGTCTAGACTATTCAACAGACAAGTCAATATACTACATACATACTAGTCAATAGACAAGTTAACAGACTAGTCAACAGTCTAGTTAATAGACTAGTCAACAGCCTAGTCAAAAGTCTAGTCAATAGACTATTTAATAGACTAGTCAACAGACTAGTTAACAGACTTGTAAACAGACTAATCAATAGACTAGTCAACAGGCTAGTTAATAGAATAGTCAACAGGCTAGTTAATAGACTAGTCAAATGACTAGGCAGTATTCTAGTTAACAGACTAGCCAGTAGACTAATCAAGAGAGTAGTCAACAGACTAGTCAAAAGAATTGACTAGTTAACAGACTGGTCACAAGACTAGTCAATAGACTTGTCAACAGACTAGTCAACAGACTACTCAACAGGCTATTCAATATACTAGTCAATAGACTAATCAATAGACAATCAAATGATTAGGCAGTAGTCTAGTCAACAGACTAGCCAGTAGACTAATCAAGAGAGTAGTCAACAGACTAGTCAATAGACTGGACGAGTTAACAGACTGTTCAAAAGACTAGTCAATAGACTTGTTAACAGTCTAGTCAATAGACTAGTCAACAGACTACTCAACAGACTAGCAATAGACTAGTCAACAGACTAGCAATAGACTAGTCAACAGACCAGGCAATAGACTAGTCAACAGACTAGTCAGTAGGCTAATCAAGAGACTAGTCAACAGACTAGGCAATGGACTAGTCAACAGACTAGTCAGTAGGCTAGTCAAGATACTAGTCAACAGACTAGCAATAGACTAGTCAACAGACCAGGCAATAGACTAGACAACAGACTAGTCAGTAGGCTAATCAAGAGACTAGTCAACAGACTACGCAATAGACTAGTCAACAGGCTAGTCAGTAGGCTAATCAAGAGAGTAGTCAACAGACTAGTCAATAGACTAATCAACAGACTAGTCCATAGACTAGTCAATAAACTAGTCAACAGACTTGTCAATAGACTAGTCAATAGTCAAGTCAACAGTGTAGTCAACTGACATGTTCATGAACTAGTTCCTTGAAATTATATTATAAACATTGGTTGCAACCCTGTCAAACTCTGTTTTTCTCCAAGTGTATATGTTCCTGTTGCCAGAGTATCGCACAAATCATTTGCAACTCAAACAAAACTCATTTGAAAATCAATTTGAACGGAATCAAACAAAACGTAAAGTAAACAGAGCAGCTAATTAAGCAAATAAAGAAAATACCTTAAAAATGGCTTAAATACCAAACAAAAGACAAAAATGAATGAATTTGCAAAAAAAAAAAAAAAAAAGAAAACGACTAAAAGAAAGAAACTCATTTGGCACAACTCACCTGTTTTACTGGCATCATGTGTTAAATGACCACTTAACGAATGTAGTTTGTCCGTAATGCCATGATGTAATTTATCCACAAAACTGCTACGAACATTTGTTGTGGTTTCCGCACCACTACTGGGTGAAATTTCCACAATACTATTTATATTCGCTAAAGAACCTGAAAATGACAAAGATTTAAAATAGAAATTTAAAATTTTATTAAAAAAAATTAGTGTTATTTTTGAGAACCAATTTCAATAGCCTTGATTAGCTTATGAAATAAATTTCTTTGTCAATATTTTGCTACTGCTAAATACATATTTATTTACCTTTTGTATGAGCCGTTACCGGAGCACAGGCAGCCGTACTACTAATGGCTGCCATTTGATTGAGCGTCTTGCCCTGTTGTACATTATTAACATTGGCCTTAAGAAACGATACAAATAAATGTTGCGCCAATTCAATGGGTGTTTCACAGTCAAGAAAAGCATCTAGAAAACGCCGAAAGCCATCGTAATCAATGTCCTTGAATGGTTAAAATATGTAAAAAGAGTTATGAGAGAAATTATTGAAATAGAAATGTAAATAAATAATAGAAATATATATATGAATTGTTGGATGTAGTTGTAAGATTTTGCTAGAATTTCATTGAAATAAAAAACAAATTCTTATAGAATTTGAAAACTTTGAAAACCTTGATAGCTAAAGTTGTGAGATAAAATACAAATGGAATATTCAAACCAGTAGGGAAATTTTTAATGGCAAGGTATATTTTACTTATAAAACCCTATTATGTTTGATATATTTTTTAACTTCTACAAAATTCAAATTCTCAAAAATCCGTATTTTGATGTATATCATATGAAAGGTCTTTCAAATATCTCTCTTATAATATATACATATGTGTTTAAAAATCCTAGAAAAATCCTTAGCTCAGAAAAATTTCGATACCGATGATATCTGAGGTCTCCAGAAAATAGTTTTGAACAAACATATGGAAAGTCAGATGGACAGACGGAGATCACTAAATCAACTTTGCCATTTATATAGAAAAATTCAGTCTTTATATACTTTATAGGTTTAATCTAAGATAGTATTGGACTGTAAGATAGTCATAACCTAATACACTTCCAGTGGTAAGTACCAGTCCACTCAGGAATAATTGGCAATTAAAGAACTTTGCTATAAAAGGCCATGATTTTGCAATTTACTGTTTCTTCATTGTACCAGACACCACTTTCGTGTGGAGGGTATATTAGGTTTGTGCTGATGTTTGTAACGCACAATAATATTGGTCCTACATCCACCTTAAAGTATACCAATCGGCTTAGAATCACTTTCTAAGTCGATTTATTTATGACCGTCCATCTGTTCGCATGTCTGTTTATCCATTTAAACATTGTAATCAAACTACAGGTCGCATTAGTAGTTAATTTCATGATATTTGGTACGTGATCGTCCTAGGGGCGTAGCCTATTGAAAATGGTTACTTTTTCCTTCTAGCCATCATACAACTGAACCGCCGAATAGGTCCTGTAAACTTTGTAATCAAACTGCAGGTCGCAATTTTGAAGATAATGCAATGAAATTCGGTACATGATATTTTATGACTACAGGTACGAACCCTATTGAAAATAGTTAAGATCGTTCCATTATTTCAGCTAGCCCCCATACAACTGATTCTCCCGGATAGAGCCTTAGAGTTCATAATTATGTTTAATTTATTCGTATCACGACAAAAAGCGATACAACTAAGTTTTATAATTGCATTGATAACTATGCCAAATTTAATAATGATTGGACCTAGTCCTCATACAAAAACCCTTTCAGAAAATAACATAAATATCCACAATTCGCTTATAAAAGGCTATTTTTACACAAAAATGTATTTTAACACAAAACTGCATTAATTACAAAAACATTTATTTTTGCACCATAACATATTTTTTACAAAAGGATTTATATTTTACACATACATGTAGTTTTAACACAAAAATGTGTTTTTTTTTACACTAAAATGTATTATTACACCAAAAAGTAATTTTTCAAAAATGCATTTTTACACAAAATATACATTTATACAATAAAAATACTCAAAATGTACTTATACACAAAAATGTACTTTTACACAAAAATGTATTTTTACACAAAATAACAAAACTTATTTTTTAAGCAAAATTAAGTTTTTTACACAATAATGTATTTTTAGACGAAAATGTATTTTTACAAAAAAAAAAATTATTTTTACACAAAAATGCATTAATTACATTAACATTTATTTTTACACAAAAACGTATGTTTTTCACAAAAGTATTTAAATTTTACACAAAAATGTAGCTTCAACACAAAAAGTTTTTTTTTTACACAAAAATGTATTTTTACACAAAATTACAAAACTTAGTTTTTAAATAAAATTAAGATTTTTACACAAGGATTTTTTTAGACGAAAATGTATTTTTTACACAAATTAAGTTTTACACAAACATGTAGTTTTTTAACACAAAAATTTAATGTTTTACCCAAAAATGTATTTTTACACAAAATGTATTTTTACACAAGAATATATTTTTAGACGAAAATGTATATTTTAATTGTTTCTCATGTTTTGTGGCAGCATTTATTACTAATTAAATATAATCAAAATACACAAAAATATTTTAATGATTTTATAGAATTATAATTATTTAAACAAAAACCACTAAAAATTCATATAAGCAATTATTTAATTAATCAATTATTTATATTGAATTATTATTAATTTTATTATTGCAAGTAAATGAGAAGGCTGCAATGTGCTATAAAGAATGTTATTTTCAATGTAACTTGTTAATAGATTTTAGTTTTAGAGAAAATTTAAATATTTTATTGCCTATTAAATACATATTTAGTTTATATCCTTTTCCTATGGCATATAAAATTCATTCATTTATAACAAATTTGTTGTTAATATTTAGTATTTTTATGGTGCATATGAAATATTCTATATACCCAATATATTTTCCTATAAAATAAGAAAATATTTCATAAAGAAATTTATGAATATACAATTATTTTTCATTCAATTACGAAAAAAAAAAAATGCTTCAACAAAATATGTATGTATGTAAACTGCATACTTCTTGTGTTGTATGGTCCTGCTAAAATAAAATACTGTTACAAACAATTTCATTCTTTAAAATTTTTTATTATTGAATAGATTTGCAAATATTTTTTGTTGACAATAGAATATAAAAATTCATGAATGTTGTTCGGAAAAAGTATGTTTTAGATGTGATCATATAAAACTCTGCATTGCATTCATTTTGGGGGAAGAAACACATTTTTTTCTAGTTAGTTTCTGTGTAATCTGCTTATTTTTTTTATTTTTAAATTTTAACAAACATGAATTGAAACAAACTATATGAAATACTGAAAATAAGGGTCTTTTAAGTTCTTAAATCTTGTGAAAGAGGGGGGAAATTTAAATGGGGAGCAATAGAAAAATTTTGTTGCTAATTTAATTATTAGTTTTTAGTTGAAAATTTTTGTTAAAATGGTTGGTAAATACAGAACTGAATTATAACTGAACTAGAATAGAACTAGAACAGAACAAAAACTGAATTAGAACAGAACTAGAACAGAACAAAAACTGAACTAGAACTGAACTAGAACTGAACTAGAACTAAACTAGAACTGAACTAGAACTGAACTAGAACTGAACTAGAACTGAACTAGAACTGAACTAGAAATGAACTAGAACTGAACTAGAACTGAACTAGAACTGAACTAGAACTGAACTAGAACTGAACTAGAACTGAACTAGAACTGAACTAGAACTGAACTAGAACTGAACTAGAACTGAACTAGAACTGAACTAGAACTGAGCTAGAACTGAGCTAGAACTGAACTAGAACTGAACTAGAACTGAACTAGAACTGAACTAGAACTGAACTAGAACTAGAACTGAACTAGAACTGAACTAGAACTGAACTAGAACTGAACTAGAA